>NC_091180.1:21844272-22144272 GCF_040958095.1 Procambarus clarkii | reverse complement strand
GTGTTAGTATAGGTGGCTGCTGCACGGACAGCTCGTGGGAACTACCGGGCGCAACTAGGGGTGGGTTGGGGGTGCATGCGCCAAGAGCGGGAAAGTGTTAAGTGCATAATATTTTTGTGCTCTAGTAACTTGGAAGTCGGTAGGACGAAAATTGTTTCATCTGTTTCTCTGACACGACTAATATGGCTATATTGGAGGGCAATATTTTTCGTATTGATCTCTCTTAATATATGTAAGGAAAACTTTAGTTAGATATTCTAATACACATGTTTATGCTCCTTAGCTTAGGTGAGTTTGATACTTTGTGTAAAATTTCTGTTTTTGGCATGTGATTACCTATTGCATATCCTCACTGAGAATATCTATTAGTTGACTTTCAGTATAACCTTATTCCTTTTCTTGAATATATTTGGTTTTATATTTCTTGCCTAAAATACAGCACTTCTACCATATAACACATTTTCAGTAAAATTATCCTGCTTGGTTTGCTTAATTGCATTGTTAAAAATCCCTGTTGCCTTTGATTTATTTAATATATAATACTATTGACTATGCCTGTTGCATTACAAAATTTTAACAAATCTATGATACAATAGTTAAAACTATGCATCATTCTATGGGCTTACATATGGTCTTAGAAATTTATTTTCAAGATTTCTGGCTACTGTGTGTTGTAATTTCTTATTATTTTGCATACCAATTGCTCTACATAATTTTTTGTGGAGAGCCCCTTCGGCTTCCCAGAGCTATACCGAGCTATAATCGATGGAGTTGTAGCCTACCAGGGACCACGAGCCAAGACCTTACCCCCCTCAGAGAGGCATGAGGAGCAATGGCCTATAGACACCCTCATGTAGTTGGAAGCAATCTATGTCTGCCATCTACCAGGTCAGGTACCCAGAAAGATAGGAATCCCAAAACAAACTACAGATGATTAGAAATTGCAAACTGAAAGCCGAACGAACAGGTAGAACTCCCAATCAGAAAACAAGCAAACAAGCATGATGTCACCACAGCCGCCGTGCCGCTGTGCCGCTGTCTGTGCTACTCCCCCCTCCCCAGAAGGGGGAAGGGGGAACCCCAGATCTCTTGCGCCTGCCACCCAACCCCAGTTCTGAGGCTGTTGTGTTGAGCGGTGGTCGATTGACTCGGACTCCAGCCTTTGAGCAGTGTTGTGCCTTATGGTGGTCCTCTGCTGTATGGTGGTGTGCGAACCAGGTGTACTTCAAGAATTACTGAGGCTGCATGCACCTAGGGTTGCCCTGTAAGTACTGCCCTTGCAGTTTGAGTTACCTTCCACAAACTGTTTGGGAACTGCCTCCACAGCTCGCCCTTATGGTCTGCTGGGGTTTTTTCCTACCACTGTTTGGTCTTGGGTAGGAAGTAGTAACATCGGTGGCTGGGGCACAAGGTACTATGCAGCTGTTTTATAATACGCATAGTGGCCGGTACTGTTCCTCCTGGAGTTCCTCCTTGTGCTTTTACGGGGTGTTTTTTTTTTTTTTATTTTGCTTGGTGTGGTCATCTTGAAGGGCATCACAACTAAGTTTTTTATCGTTCCTATTATCTTAGCATCATCAGCAAACATGTTCATATAATTCTGTATACCAACTGGTAGATCATTTATGTAGACAATAAACATCACTGGTGCAAGAACTGAACCCTGTGGTACTCCACTTGTGACATTTCTCCAGTCCGATACATTGCCTCTGATCACTGCCCTCATTTTTCTATCAGTTAGAAAATTTTTCATCCATGTTAGAAGCTTACCTGTCACCCCTCCAATATTTTCCAGTTTCCAGAACAACCTCTTATGTGGAACTCTGTCGAAAGCCTTTTTTTTTGGTCCAGATAGATGCAGTCAACCCAACCATCTCTTTCCTGTAATATCTCTGTTGCTCAATCATAGAAACTAAGTAAATTCGATACACAGGATCTTCCAGATCGAAAACCATACTGTCTGTCTGATATTATATCATTTCTCTCCAGGTGTTCTACCCATTTAGTTTTAATTTTTTTCCTACATTTTGACTATTACACTTGTCAATGATACCGGTCTATAATTAAGGGGGTCTATAATTATATATATATACTGTATATATATATGTATATGTATACATATATACATTGGGTCGCATGTTGCAGTCATTAGTCTCGACTTCGAGTTGAGGAGCAAGTGGCGGCCGCCTCCCGGATAAGTCCTCTTTTACTTTATCTTTGGTTAGGTAGCTCCGGGGAGCCGAAGGGGCTTTCCACAGAAAACCAGCATTGAATGTAATGAAACTCCATTTTCTGGGTGAGACCCAGAGGCTCCCCGGCATCTCTTCCTCCTTTTGGTCGACGGTTTTTTGAGTTTTTGATATTCAGCTCCTGAATTGGGGTTGGGTTGCAGGTGTGGGAGGTCTGTGGCTCACTCTTCCCAGAAAGGGGGAAGGTGCGCTGACAGCGGTGCGGCAGCTGTGGTGACGTCATGCTTGTTTGCTTGTTTTCTGATTGGGGAGTTCTGCTTGCTCGTTGCGCTTTTGGTTTGCAATTTCTAACCAGCTGTAGTTTGTTTTGGGGTTCCTCCCTTTCTGGGTGCCCAACCTGGTAGATTGGTAGATGACAGACATAGACTGCTTCCATCTACATGGGGGTATCTATTGGTCATTGCTTCTCGTGCCTCTTTGAGGGAGGCCAGGTTCTGACTTGGGTCCCCAGTAGGCTAGAACTCCATTCATTGACTGTTGCTACGGTCATACTATATACTGTATACACATCAATCCAGGGAGACTCCAGGGAAACTCTGGGTCTTACCCAGAAAATGGCATTTCATTACATTCAATGCTGGTTTTTTGAAGTAATGAATTTGGTATTGCCTCCTGGTTTTATTGAGATATTGATGCAAGCAAAATGCCTTTGAATTTCATTAAATAATTTACCATTTCAATTAATGATATACAGTATACAAATTTTGACTTAAAGTTGTGGTATGATGAGAAAATAGCTAATAGTTTCATATTATTGCAGTTATCTAGAAGTCGTGACACAGTGGTGCTATGCATTGTGTTTCTTCAAACAATTAGTGAGGAGTTAGCGTGTCCTCGTGAGGAACTGTCTTATTCCCGGCGCACAGAGCTGCGGCGCTTGTTGTCCCAGCAAGTCCCAACAATGCTTACTCTTCTTTCTGGTTAGTAGTGTTCTACCTGCTGTAATATACTTGAAGATTTTATTACATTCTCAGTACGTTATTCAGAAATAGCAATGCGGGGGCTGTATATAAATACAGTACGTATATTTCATCATGGTGGCCAATTAAAATTTATATACTGTAATGTGTTTAAAATTAGATGGGAAAGTAGACACCCTTGGGCATTATCTTATAGCTATAAGGGTACTGCATATTGTTACCCCAGTTTAAACGTAATATAAAATTACGGCTTATTTTATTAATGTCACAGAGTCCATTGCCCACCCAGGACCACGAGCCAGAACCTGTCCCACTCAGAGAGGGGCAGGGAGCAATGGCTTAAAAGCACTTTACATATAAAGTATGTCATAATTGCCATCAACCTGGTAGGGCAAACAGAAAGATAGGCAAATCGAAACAAACCCTTGTGTGGTTACACTATGCAATTGGTGTCCAAAAATGAGCATAATATTTCCCCCTAGAAGGAAAACAAACAAGAAATACTTCATGTAACTAGGCCCCTTCCCCCTCCCCCCACACACATACTGGTTAGTACTAACCCTCCCAAGGTGGGAGGGGGAGCCAGCAGCCCACCACCTCAGTTCTTGAACTGATGTGTTGGCATTTGAAGGTCATCTCCAGCCTCAAATTAATGTTCTGGATTTTTGCCCTGTGCGGCTGTTCACACAGGGTATACTCTTTTCAACTTTGTTACCTCAATTCTGGTCCTAGGTTTTTCATTTTGGTATCAATGTGTTCGCAATGAAATTCCCTACAGGAGTATTGTGAGATTTTTTTCTATGCCTACCTCCCTTAGGAGGTGGACCTCAAGCATAAAGAACTGCACACTGCAGATATGTCTACTCTAAGCATGAGACCAATAGAAAAAGGAAAAGCGGGAGCAAACCGCCAGGCTTCCACCACAAGGGTGAAAACCTGTCCACTTGGACCGCTGGTTCCTCCTAGTTAAAAAGGACGTTAAAACCAATAAAGGGTAACCGACGGGTTCTCACAATCAACTATTTGTATTTAATGTGGTGCTATGAATTGGAATTCAAATTTCCCAAGAACACCCGTCATTAAAAAAAAATCACATTGCACCAATCGCATAAAGCAGAACATGGGTGGAAAAGAATGGATGAAGGGTTAACATTAAAGACCGTTCTCTATAACAAAACAATTTATTTACAAGAGACTAAACTACTGCAACATCGAGTTTACGTTATGTTAATGTCCATCAAGTGGCACTATAACAACAGCTAAATAGCAACGACTCCGATCCATTGCTGTGCGGCTGCATACTGAATTAACCTGAACAAAGGTGTGCCCACTGACGACGCAATATTGCAAGCAAATAATTCACAAGCCTAGTTTACATAACAGTGAGTGATTCGTTATTTTAATGTCTAGCTAGTGGCACTTGCAACACAGCTATTCAACAGGCCCTCAAGAAATGACAGCAGTCTCCATCTTGCTGACACTTCAGGCTGACTATATGAATTAACTGAACAATGATGCCCACTGATGACGCAAGCTTGCAATCAATATTGTCACGGCTTCACGGTGAACAGATACTATAATCACAATCTTACGGGTCCTCCAACTCTCCAGGCGAGATACGCACATAACTAGGTGGGTAGTCCAACACTGTCTTCCCCTATCTCAACCTAATGTGAACACTCTTTGCAACTCCCTGCAAGAAGTTGCAACTGTAAACAGTAAACAAAGCCCGGCAAGGTGGGATTCTGAGACACTTCGCCAGTAATCCCCAAGTTACTTTACTCGTCTCCAGACGATAAACATTGCTGGCTCCTCGTTACTTTTTGACTCATAATAGCAACTTAGTGGTTAGTTATGGTGAACAAAACATGCAGATACTTGTATATAACCTGTGTATATAGTGTAATAACTGACAAAGTATTTGTTCACTGTTTGATGAACATAATTGAATCAACAATATCCACACCATATTTTTGAGTACAGTGATGATTCACTCATTTTGTTATATAAATATATCACACTACACACTATTGAATAATATTACAGCAAAAAACTACGAAAAATCAATCAGACATTGAAATAATTAGGTAATTATCTCTTTGTGGCAACTCCGGCCTGA
Source organism: Procambarus clarkii (assembly GCF_040958095.1). Taxonomy (NCBI): domain Eukaryota; kingdom Metazoa; phylum Arthropoda; class Malacostraca; order Decapoda; family Cambaridae; genus Procambarus; species Procambarus clarkii. Next base: position 22,138,984 of record NC_091180.1, on the reverse strand, counting down.
CAGCTGGTGAGCAACAAACCGTCTGAGACGCATGCTGAGTCAACGCCTGTTTTTTGCCAGACTTCCCCACCCTATAGCGGGCAATATATGCCACTTACAATTTTTATTATTATTTTTCCCATGATCAGTGAACACAAATTAACAGGTTTAGAAGATTTTTTTTTTTTTTTTTTTTTTTTTTTTTTTTTTATGCGCCTGTGGGTGACACGCTAAATAGCCATGTGCCATACAAGGGTTAACACAAGTCAACTTGTTAACAATAACTCAAAGTTTCTTAAATTACATCACACTTTACTCTTTTCAAGTACACTACAGAGCACCACTTGGTTTCTGAACCCCTTGGGGACCCGTCGGTTAACATGTAAGTTCATATTCGAGAAATGGAGGGAAAAAAAATATAAAAATGTATGAAAAACTCTAGGGGAAAAAAGTCGACAGGTTCATAGCATAAATGCGACCATATTATGTTTGTAGAGTACTGATGGTTTTGGCCTTGATCACCACCTCACATGTTCCAACCATCTACTGCTATATTTGCAAAAGGGAACTTTCTAATGTTATTTTGGCAGTGTTGTTAGCTTAAATCTATGACTTCTTGTTCTTGAACTTTGTGACCTCCAGTGCTTACTTCATGATGGAAATTCTAGTTAATGTTGCCGTATATTTTATATGAGCACTGTGATCCATGGTGTAATTAACCATGTGTAATTTTTTTCCCTATTTAATAATGTTGCTTGCATTTACAGGTTTATTGGAGGGTGTAGTTGAGAAGCACAAAAATGCTGTAACTGCCACTCCTCCACCGTCCCCAACACACACTCACGGCCACTCCCCAACTCGATCTGGCCTCTCATCCTCTCCAATACAAACAGGTGAAGAAGTGCTTCTATGTCAGGAGTTAATACAGTGTCTGTACAGTATATTATTAATGGAAGATATGGTTCAATCATTATGCTGCCACTTCATAAATGTTTTTACTAGTGGGTTAGTTGGAATTTTAGTACAGTAAAGTATTCTTTTCTCGGGAAGTCCCAGTGCCTCCTTGAAGCTATCTCCATGAGGTAACTGCAGATGTTGAAGCATTTGGGACAACATGTGTTGAGTCAGGTGCAGGTGGTGCAATGCAAGGTTTCTTGGAAGCATTTGCAAAAGACTTTAATTGCTAATAACTCGTGCGAGGTTTGTACTACTGCCACACAGCATTATCAACACTCTCCCCTTTTGCTTTACTTACTACCTTTCTATTATGTATTGACTCATCCTTTTCACTTCTAGAGAAATAGTAAAAAAAATCATAGGGTTACCTTTAAGAGAATAAAAAAAACAGCGTTGAATGTAATGAAACGCTATTTTCTGGGTTAGCCCCGTAGGCTCCCTGGAACTTATCGGGCTAATGTGTTATATTAGACCGGGACATTAGCTATGGAGTTCAGACCTACCAGGGACCAGCGTCAGAACCTGGCCCCTTCAGAGAGGTTTTAGGGAGCAATGGCCCTGGAAAACCCCCTTGTGGTTGGGGTTTTTTCTTATCTGCCATTGACCGGGGTTAGGCAACCAGAAAGGTAGGCATAACAAAACAAACCCCACATGGTAAGAAACTAAAACAAAAAAAACGAACAGAGAGGTAGAAACTACCTACAATCCCAAGGAAACAAGTAAACATCACACTTTACTGCTGCGCCGATTGCCCACAAAGCCCTCCCTGTCCCGAGAGGGAAAGTGGGGGGCCCGAACCTCACCGCGCTGGCTGCCTAGCACCAGTTCGTAAGCTAATGTCAATTGGGACAGACACTTCTCTGGCCTCGGTTTCCTAGGCGGTATTTGCTTTCGTGGCATTCACTGCTGTGTGTTGTGTTGTGCAGTGGCCAGGTATTTCTCATCAGTACCAGGGCTGCATGTGCTTAGGGGCTTCCTTCCCTAAGCACCTTGTGAGTACTGCCCCTCCGTGACAGGGCTATCTTCCCTGGGGCGTTCGGTAACCATTCCCGTAGAGGTTCTTGCTGCTCGGCATTCGCCCTTGGGGCCAGCTGGGGCTTGGGGGGGGGCCTTTGTTTGGCCTTGGGTAGGGACTGGTTTTGTGCTGGTTAGGGCGTCAAGGTGTCAAGGTGTTGCACGACCTGCCACCTATGCAGCGACCAGTTCCTGTTGCCTCTGGGGACGGTGTACTTTGCTGGGATTTTCTATTTTGGATAATTTTAAGATGCTAGAACTACTGTACTACAGTTAACTGTGAATGATCATATGGATGCTAAAGAGAAAAATGATCACTATATATTTGTATGGTCTTGTATTGTTGAGTATTAAGTGATTTTTGTTTGTTCTTCTTCAGGTACATTGCTGAGCAACATGTTTCACAACCTGGAGAGTGGCACTAGTACGCGTACAGGTTGGGTGCTTCCTCCCTTGGACGTGGAGAGCGAGACTGTAGCATCACTGTCACTCAACTGTCTGACACACCTCTTCTCGTGGATTCCTCTCTCCTCCCTCATAACTCCACATCTGCTCAATACTATTTTTCTTTTTGCCTCTTTAGGAGCTGATCCACAGGTGATTGCCCCATTTATTGTTTTTATTTAGCTGATTATGTTCATTTATTTACATTCATAATCACTGGATGACTGCATACATCATTTGACATATAAAGGGGTGTTCTGAGGTCAATGTGACCAATATAGCAATAGATGTGTTTCATTACATTTATGTATAAGATCTAGTTTCTCATTGCAAATGTTTATACTGTACCTGTAATTACCCAGCTTTGACATTTCTGACTATTGTTACCCAATAAATGATAAATCTTGTTACAGTATCCATAAAATTAATTAGAAGGATTTTGGTGCAAGTGGCATTATTACTCGTGGAAAAAATATTTGATATGCAGTATACATTTGATAGTTTTTTTAACTGTAGAATATTTAAAAATATCTTTGAATCTGATAGCAAAAACCTTATAGAAGCACTTCTATAAAATTTCAAAACTTTCTTTAACCAAGCATGCATTTAATTATGAATTTCTGCATATCCAAGGAAATATATGGAATTTACTTTAAATGTATTTCTGTGGGAGCCTTTTGTTGGGTCCCTGTACCCATATCATTAAGATTGGTCCATACCACCAAGTCGCATCAGTCATATTAGTTCTCTTTGGCCTAAAAGAGACTAGAACCAGAACCTGGGTCTCCCCTCACAGAGGTGCAGAGAGCAAATGACATTCCACCATTTAATTGAGAAAGCATCCGGAATGTCAGTGAAGCTTTACAGACAAGTGCTGAGTTCACAAGAACTAAAGCCTCGAAAATGCCAAACAACTTCCCAAAACGATTGAAACGAAACAAGATACTGTAATTCACTCAAAATTTGCTTGAATTCATTTTTACTGATTGTGTCTACCAGGCAGCTTAGGGCTCAGTCCTCTGCCAACTTGCTGGCTAGATCTGTTGCTAATGTGTTACCCTGTGTATCACAGTAGTACTCTTGTTATCATCTTCGTGGCATGTCCCAGTGCTTCTAAGCTAAGTGCCGGCCATCTTAGGACTTGTCCAGTAGGGTTAATTTGCCTGTCTATCATTCCAGTATAGTTTTAGCTTTGCAGGCATGCTTTCTATCTGGTGTTATTTTTGTACTTAGCTTTTTGTGCTCTGAACTGTATGCACCCTGGATGTTTGATTAGCGCGACCCTTGAACTGACAAGAGTAACTTTTCTAGTGTGTTCGGGAGTTTGCCCTTTCAAGGCTTGGCCATCAGAGTGGAGTACCTTTCCTTGGGTATTTCATGGAGTTTTCCTTCTTATTTATTTACAGGGAAGTATTTTGGGTATTTCCTTCTTATTTATGTGCAAGAAGGTATTTTGGCTTGTGAGAGCACTGAACATTGTTTTTTGAGCATTACATTCTTGCAAATACCTGTCAATGATACTGGTCTGTAGTTAGTTTCCTTTCTATCCCCTTTTTCTGGGGAGCGCCTCTTTGGCTCCCCGGAGTGATCCATGCTGATATGGATATATTAGACTTTGGCATCAGTCAGTGTGAATGGAGTTCTTAGGCCTACTGGGGACCACAAGTCAAAACCTGGCACCCCCTCAGAGAAGTATGAGGAGCAATGGCCTATATAATTGCACATGTGATTTGGAGCATTGTATGTCTGCCATCGGGTTAGGTTACCAGAAAGGTAAACACCTCAAAACAAGCCCCTATTTTGGTTAAGGTGTGTGTGTGTGTGTGTGTAATTACCTAAGTGTAGTTACAGGATGAGAGCTACGCTCGTGGTGTCCCGTCTCCCCAGCACACTTTTGTCATATAATGCTTTGAAATTACTGACGGTTTTGGCCTCCACCACCTTCTCACTTAACTTGTTCCAACTGTCTACCACTCTATTTACAAAAGTGAATTTTCGTATATTTCTCCTGCAGCTTTGTTTCGTTAGTTTAAATCTATGACCTCTTGTTCTTGAAGTTCCGGGTCTCAGGAATTCTTTCCTATCAATTTTATTGATTCCTGTTACTATTTTGAACGTAGTGATCATATCGCCTCTTTTTTCTTCTATCATCTAGTTTTTGCATATTTAATGCCTCTAACCTCTCCTCGTAGCTCTTATCCTTCATTTCTGGGAGCCACTTAGTGGCATGTCGTTGCACCTTTTCCAGTTTGTTGATGTGCTTCTTAAGATATGGGATTAAGATATAATCTTCTTAAGATATAACCGCTGCATATTCCAGCTTTGGTCTAATAAAAGTTGTGAACAATTTCTTTAGTATTTCTCCATCCATGTATTTAAAAGCAATTCTGAGGTTAGAAAGTGTAGCATAGGCTCCTCGCACAATGTTCTTAATGCGGTCCTCAGGTGACAGTTTTCTGGCTAAGCTCCAGGTAGCCTTCGGGTCTCGCCCAGAAAATGGCGTTTCATTACATTCAACGCTGTTTTTTTTTTTATGCATATGTGTCATTATTGCATGAATAAGTTTATTAATCAGGCTTTAATTATTTGTATTAGATGAAGTCAAAGATTTAAAATCTTGTGTAATGTTTAACTTATTCATATATCTTACATATTTATTTTCTTAACTAGCCCAACAAGCTACACAATGGCTCTTCAGACAAGAATATAGTGGCTGGGGAGTCTCTTGGCGTCCTTGCCATGGGGTCCATCAATGAGATCATGAGCAAGAATTGTGTACCACATGATTTTGAAGAATTCCTTTTGCAGATGTTCAGAAATACATTCCATCTATTACAAAGATTAGTGAGAGATGAGCCAAATACAACATCACGACTTCAGTTGTTGGATCCAAGGTTAGTGGGTCTTCCTGTGATTGTGTTAGTTATTATAATGGTTCAAGGGTAACCCAGTTTACTATGTGAGAGATGCATCTTGAGTCAGGCAAAGGAAGACTAACATGTTCCTGGTGTATTGTGTTCAGGTTGGTGTGTCACTAAAGCTTCCAGATAATCTAGCCATATTATGAGAATTTATCACACATAAACAAACAAGGCTTATTTTCTAACTAGGTTGTTTGGATTACTTTAAAAATTATGTATTTATTTATACTGTATATGTATTATTTCAAAAGCTGCACTGCATCATGTGAATAAATCTTGAGTATTTAGTCACTTATATGACATCCAATGTTAACCTTTGCTAATTCTTTTGAGATACATAAACTGCATTTTACATCCTAAGTTGTCACAATTATTGATATATTTTCCCCTTCCAGTTATCTAGATAAATTTACAGAGTTTCTGAGGCTGTTTGTAAGTGTTCACCTAAGAAGATTTGAAAACAATTCTCAGTTCCCTGTCCTTGAGTTCCTTGGACTTCTTTTTCGTTACACCTTCCACCAGCACTGTGTTGATGCATATTTCAACTGTCTCGATGTATGGAGCATCTTTTTAGATCACCTGCTCTCCAAAGTTCAAGGATCTCAAGATTACACTGGAGTAGGAAGGTGAGGGCACTGTGAGACAATTTTCTTTCATTGATGCTGTTGTATGTAAACATATTTTGTGATTTTCTAGCATTGGCTTCAGTGTTTTTCCCTGAAAACCTTCATGTGCTGCCTTTTCTCAGAGATAAGTATTTTTGCTGCAAATCTTTATGGAATTTTATATACTTCATGACATTTATTATTCATGTGCCAATGGTTGTTAATGTTTTAAAAGAATAATGTTTTTTTTTTTTATTTTTTTTATTATAATTTTCTACCACAGACATGGCCACACATTTACAATGCTAACCAGCATATAAACATTTTCTTTTGTCCTCCATGGACAGGGTTAGAGATGTGTTAAACATATAGTTCAGGGGTTTATTGAACAATCAGCCACAGAAGGTGATTCGGTGCTTTTAAAATGCTAAGCTAACCTACATACGTAAATACATAGATACTACACAGATTTATGTATGCCCTACATAAAGTGGTCGATGTGTCTTTTACATAGTGTCATTAATGTAAATTTACAAAGGTGAAATGTAATTCTGATCAGCTTCCATATATACTTTATATCCATACATATACATACACACACATACATACATATATACACACACATGCATTCACATACATTTATCTCATTTACTCTGACAGGGTGAGATAGCTGATAAAGAAACTAGTGTGCAATTAAGCACTTAATCACTGAAGGTGATTAAGGTGCTTTTACAAGCTCAGGTTATATAGTTACATCATATACATGCATTGTATAATTGATATATTACATGGTCAATCTTGGATACAAGTCCAATATATCATCAAGAATAATGTGGTAACAGTGACTTTATTTATTTATTAAATGGTAATAACAGCCTCTGCGCAAATTAATAATCAAAATGTTTTTTTCCTTATATTGCTGCCATATTTAGCATACAGTATTTTAAATGTTAAATTTATTTGTGATAAACTTTTGACAGGTATGAGGATGCCCTGATATCCCTGGCTCGAGGTATTCTTCACAAGATACAACTAAGACATAATCAGGTCAGTTTTACAAAGTTATAAAAGTGATAAGTAAATGCTGATGATAATAATAATAATGATTACCATGACAAGCATTTAAAGTGAGTATACTATGTATGTACCCACATTACCCTGTGACAGAATACTCTTTTTTTTCTGTGGAGAGCCCTTTGACTTCCCAGAGCTATACTGGGCTGATGTGTGTATGTTAGACTGTGGCAACAGTCAATCATAGGAGTTCTAGGCTTACTGATGACCAGAGCCAGAACATGCCCCCCCTCAAGAGAGGCACGAGGAACAACTGCCTAAAGTCACCCCCATGTAATTGCAAGAAGTCTTTGTCTGCCATCTACCAGGTCAGGCACCCAGAAAGGTAGAAATTTCAAAACTACTGCTGGTCAAAAATTGCAAACCGAAAGCCAAACTAGTAAGAAGCACTCCCCAATCAAAAACAGGAAAAATAGCATGACATCACCACAACTGCCTCGCATCCGTCTGCGCAACCCCCCCTCCCTGGGAGGGGGATGGTGCTAGGCTTCTCTCCTCAGTTCAAGAGGCTGTTGTGTCGGTGGAGTTCGATCGACTCTGGCTCCATCCTTTGAGCAGTGCTGCTTAGTGGTGATGGTGTTCAGTGTTCGTGGTGTTTGAACCAGGAGTAACACAAGAGTATTTGGGCTGCATGCACGTTGGGCCACCTTCCCTAGGTGCCCTGTAAGTACTGCCCCTGTGGCCTAGGGTTATCTTCCCTGAGCCGTTCGAGGAACAACCTCTACGTGGTTCTGTTGCTGCTCGTTGATTGCCTGCCCTTGGGGTTCAGCTGGGGTGGTTCTTACTCCTGTTTGGCCTTGGGTAGGAGGTAGTTTTGTCGCTGGTTGGAGCGTGAGGGACTGTGCTGCTGTCTGATATACACATAGTGACCGGTTGTGTTCACCTGAAGATGTTGTGCTGTTGCCAGATTTTTCTTTTGTTTCTGTTTTGTTTTGCTTGGGGGGAGGGGGTGTCTGCCTAGTGTGGCGGTAGGACCACTTGTATGATTTTGTTGGCCCTCCACTAGGTCCCCGTGCTTGCACACGTCGCAGGGGTTCAGGCGTTAGTTTGTTTGCTTGGTAGCTCTGGGATAACTGGTTAGCAGTACCTCACTTGGGCTTCCCTTAGCAGTCAGCCTAAGGGCACTGGAAATCCCCATTGGGGCTCAGTGGTCCAATGTAGGAGACCTCTGAGTCCCACCTCGCCTTGTGCGCCTTGGGTAGTTAGCTCCGGGGAGCCGTAGGGGCTCCCCCCAGAAAACCAGCGTTGAATGTAATGAAACGCCATTTTCTGGGTGAGTCCCGGAGGCTCTTCGGATTCCCTCCCTCCCTCTGGTCGGCGGTTTTTCGCGTGTTTTGATATCCAGCCTCAGAACTGGGGTGTGGATCGCCGGCGTGGTAGGTCTGGGGCTACCCCTTCCCCCTCCCGGGGAGGGGGGAGCTGCGCAGACAGCGGCGCGATGATGAGTGACATCATACTAGTTTGCTTGTTTTTGTTTCACCAGAATAGGGGTTTGTTTTGGGACGCCTACCTTTCTGGGTGCCTAACCCGGTCGATGGCAGACATAGAATGCTTCCAATCACACGGGGGTTTCTAAGGCCATTGCTCCCCTTGCCTCTCTGAGGGGGCCAGGTTCTGGCTCATGGTCCCCGGTAGGCCCATAAGAACTCCGTACACATGACTGATGCCAAAGTCTGACATTAGCATATCAGCCTGGTGAGCTCTGGGGAGCCTCCGGGAATCAACCAGAAAATGGCGTTTCATTACATTCAACGCTGTTTTTTTTTTTTTATAAAGTTACTTAAGTTACCCCATTGGATGCCATCAGTTTTGAGGTATTGGAATACTGTGTGTGTATTGTGCAGTATATTGAAGCTCCCCCTTTTAAATGTAATTGCTGTAATGTAATTTTAAGATATAGTTATTATATTTTGAGAGAAAGTGTTTCTCAGTAGACTGGATTCAAGCTAAAGATTTCTTCAGGCAGAACTTGAGGAGCTGGATCATGAAATCTGTGAGGAAATATTGGAGAATAATATACATCACTATGGGGAATTAGGAACAAGTGAAGAAGTGTCAGAGTGGCATTCCTTCTTCACCAGAAACTTGGAACTTTTAGCCAAAATTGCCGACCTTCTACCAGATCAGATCTTTACATTGGTGGTAAGTAATAACCAAGTCTATGTTTAGTAATAAAACATTCCCTTACCACATACATTTTTACACATTTATATATTAATAAAACATTGAACATTATTTTAAATCTTTAGATTATTTTACTTTTGAAAACTGGTGTTATGATTAATATTTAGTCTTTTACTGTTTATTAATATATTCTTTATCGTGTACAGTAAAAACTGCTGTTACAGGTAAAGTGTTCATACTGTATATCAGCTAACCTTTTTCAGACTATCATTTGCTATGAAATAACCTATTACCAACAATTTCATTTATAGCAAATTCTTGTCAGGTGTTTACTATTTAGGACCCTAAAGTCCTGTGTTCTGTTTTTTTCTGGGTGGTCTTCCTGACCCTTTGGTTGTGGTTTACAGAATCTCCCTGTTTTGGAGTTCTTGGGCCTGTTTCTCTTTTGTGTCTTTTTTAAGTTTTGGTATTTTGGTTGAACTGCAGATAGTTTGGGTTTCCCATCTCATCACTGCATTTCCCAGTGTCAGAGAGTGTGGTGATTTCCCATTTAAACAAGCACATTCATAGTTTCAAAAACGTGCACTCCTCTGCATTGTTTGATCATCATCTCAAGTTGGAGTACCATTATGTTGAGTGTCTCGGGATAGCATATCACATTTGTCGCTGAGGTAAAGTATGTGGGCACCTGTACAATGTCTGAGCGACGATATGAGGCAAGCTTTATTCATCTTGTGTATTGCATAGGTGATTGCCGTCATGTTAGAAGCCCAGTCCAGGTGCAAGGCAGGAGTTGCCACGAATGTATTTATTCAAATTTATTTCAGAAGTTTTTATTGCAGAAGTTTTAAATCTTTGCTAGACCTAAAAACATCCCCTAGTTGACATGTGCACCACCAATGAAATCGACCCTCGTTGATAAGTGCAGTAAAGGGTTAAATGACATCCACAGCTCTATACATAATCATTTAAGTGACGTCCATCTATCCCATGCCTTATATTTGTTCAGATATGACTTCCCCAATTGCTGTCTTAATTCAAATATCTGATCATTGTTATCTCCTCTTTCTTTAGAACCCACCTTGTTCATCACTGAATAACTGTATAATATATACAAATTTTGTCTTTCAGTATGAGCCATGGAATGAAGCCACAAAGATTTACCTTACCCTTCAGTCTAACATGATTGAGCAGAATGGTCGTCGCCGACTCAATATCTCAGCAGAGCACGAGTGTCCACGTTTACATTGTCTCCTAAGAGATTTGTCATCCTTACTACAAGCCATTGGCAGGTTTTCGTCACTCTTTTTGGGAGAAGAACTGCCTAAAAGATCAACCACAGCAATTCAAGTTATTGAAAAGTAAGAGTGAAATAATATGAGTGTAAATGATTTCCTTAGTGTTGTTGCTCAGTACGAGCTTAGTCTCTTATTTTTTAAATCTAATCTCTGAAAGGGTCATACTTTTTGTTTAATGATGTACTATATAATTATGTTTCTTGCATGGTATGCTGATGTTATGTTTAAAAACTATTGTATAATTGTATACAGATATATTTAGCGTAAGTTAATGATCAAGAATGTTAGTCGCCAAGTTATACTCGTGCTACCCTAATTATCAAGATCAATGGGTACTTCTGGGTGTCTGGATAACTGAAGAACTATGTTGTGTAAAGTCATTGGAGCGAAGTCAGTCTAGCTGTGAGGGATCTTTGGGCATCTCTCTACAACAATAATGTTTAATATGTAACTTTTCTCAGATTATATTTAGTGATTTTTGTTTTAAGCTATTTTTGCTTTCCATTAAGAATGAGGAAGGGAAAAAGGAAATTAGTAACCCTGAAGAAAACAAGTAAACGATCATAACTTATATTAACACCACATCCATGATGTGGTGTTAAACAAGAATATAATATTCCGAGGTAAAGATGTACACAAGTGGATAAATTTTAAAGTTTTATAATTATTTAATCCCTTGGTTGTGCAAGCATTTCAGGAGGCATTCTGTGTGTGCACAAGAAAAAATATTACAAAAAGTTTGTCATCCTATATTATTAAAATATCTGCTCTAATCATTGGAAAATTTCTTAAAAAATCTTAAGTCGATTACTTAGGGTGTAGTGAAGCTATTAAATCTTGATCACTGATGAAGCCGATTTCATTAGACAGATGTTTCTATGATCATTTATCAATTTTATTGATTCCCATTACTATTATGTACATAGTCATAATATCGCCTCATTTTTTTCTCCCTATTTTCTAGCTTTGGCATATTTAATGCTCCTAACCTCTCCTTGTAGTTCTTGCCTTTCAGTTCCGGAAGTCATTTAGTTGCATTTCTTTGCACCTTTTCCAATTTACTGATGTGCTTCTTAAGATATGGGCACCATACAACCGCTGCATATTCAAACTTTGGTCTCACAAATGGTGTGAACAATTTTTTTAGGATTTCACCATTCATGTATTTAAAAGCAATTCTGAAATTGGAAAGTATAGCATAGGCTCCTATCACAATGTTTTTTATTTGGTCCTCAGGTGACAGTTTTATATCTAAAACCATCCTTAGATCTCTCTATTAGAATTTTTAAAATCTTTTTCACATAATTTGTAGGTTGTGTGTGGTCTGTTTCCTCCTATTCCACATTCCAAATCATGACATGCATTCACATTAAATTTAACCGCTGCATCTTGCTACAAAATGTCTGAAGGTTTTAGAGTTGGGGCAGGGTTTAGCTAGGGGTTTTTGCTTGGGCTGATCCAGTGTTTGCTCCTTCCAACTATGGTGCAGAGGTAGTCGAGCCTCATGCTCATGCCGAGTCTTCTGGGTCTTTCCAGCTTTCCCCTTCTTTTGAAGCCTCTTCCTGGGACTCTTCTATCCCAGGTAGTTGGTGTGGACAATGGTTTGCCCCAGGGCCCTCATCTGCAGTTCCCGGGACTTTGGGGGAATCCGACTGAGGCCCTTGGGTCCTATTTGATCCTTTGTGGGCCTTAGTACCTAATGTGGAAGATCTCCTGTGGTAAGGGTAGGGTTTTCTTATCCCTCTACCTGTACGAGTTGCATTTAGGTGCAGTTTCCCCAGGGTTTGTTTCTGAGTGCCTTGGTTCTTGGGTATCATCCTTCTGGAGATTTCCTTCTTCCCAAGTTGCCCAGGTAGAGGCTTTTGAGGCCCTATGTACATTCCTCCTGCACAACCCAGTTTACTCCTCAGTTATCTTCCTTCGAATTCTGTTCTTACTTCCATTACCGGGCACGATACGAGGTCCAGAGTCATTGTGTCTGGCAGATTGTCTCTTTTTTTTGCTTGGGGCTTGGTGTGGTTTCTGTCACACCCGTACAGTGTTTACTGTGTTGCACATGTTTCTGAGGGGTTCTTTTGAGTCCATCAATGGTCCTGCCCTTTCCCTGAAGGATTTCCCTGCATTTCTGAAGGATTTTGATTTACTGCATTGGGTGACTTTGAGGCCTGATGTTTGTACAAGTGTTTCAAGATGTTGAAACTATTTTCTGTGCATTTGGTAAGTCTCATATAGCAGTGTCTTTCCACCAAGGTCCATCTCACTTTATTCTATGATAATAATAATACTCTTGGAAACCCTGACACTGTGTGTACTACATACTTAAGTTTTCTTACATTTTGTTACAGGCTAGTTCAGATGGCAAACTACAGCACAGGCTTGAAACTGTTTGAAGTAGAAACTGCAGTAGATGTTCTTCATTCGGACTTTATTGAAGTGTGAGTATCAATCATATTTTTGTTTTGGTTTTTGGAGCTGTAACATTAATTTTTTTTTTTTTTTAGACAATAACCTGCTGATCCCCTGGACAGAATCATGCCATCAAGGCAGGTTGACATTGTGTACTGGCCTTGCTTTTATCTTTCTAAATGCTCCTTCCAGGTCATATCCAAGGAAGATATTATGAAAAATAGAAATCCAGTTCACGATGACCTCTAGAAGGCACATTCAAATAAACTTGATCCTCTTCTAATCGTCATTGGCATTACAAGAACCACCAAGCATAGTTCTCACTATCTGCTAATTGGTCTTCTCCTGGTACTGGCATGGGCTGGATTTTGCTATTTGGCAGGACTTAGCAGCATGGTCTTTTCGCTTTCCATTTTAAGGAGGAAGTCTGCTCCTTGGCATTGATTGCAAAGGTGGGGCAAACTTGCTTTATGGTTTATTGCCCTGGCCTTCATGCATTTTTCTTCTTCATCTTTGAGGTTCATGCTTGCTAATTTCTGCCTCACAGTCTGAACAACTGTTCTTGTTAATGGGCCTATTATTCCAGTGCTACATAGGTTACCTCAGTTGTGCAATCTTGCCACACAATCTTGCGATACAATCGCTCCTTGTATATATACTCTACATCTTGGATCAGGCAATTCAGTGGTCACCTAGTCACCTCTAAACAAATAATTACCTAAGTGTAGTTACAGGATGAGAGCTACGCTTGTGGTGTCCCGTCTTCCCAGCACTCTTTGTCATATAACGCTTTGAAATTACTGACGGTTTTGGCCTCCACCACCTTCTCACCTATTTTGTTCCAACCTTCTACCACTCTGTTTACAAAAGTGAATTTTCTTATATTTCTCCGGCAACTTTGTTTCGTTAGTTTAAATTTATGACCTCTTGTTCTTGAAGTTCCGGGTCTCAGGAATTCTTCCCTATCAATTTTATCGATTCCTGTAACTATTTTGTATGTAGTGATCATATTGCCTCTTTTTCTTCTATCTTCTAGTTTTTGCATTTTTAATGCCTCTAACCTCTTTTTGTAGCTCTTGTCCTTCAGTTCTGGGAGCCACTTAGTGGCATGTCTTTGCACCTTTTCCAGTTTGTTGATGTGCTTCTTAAGATATGGGGCACCATACAACCGCCGCATATTCCAGCTTTGGTCTTACAGAAGTTGTGAACAATTTCTTTAGTATTTCAATATCCATGTGTTTTGTAAGCTTTCGTATGATGATGTTTCCTCGGCAAAAATGCCAGAGGATGAGTAATTAAAAAGAAATAATTATATTTCTGGTAGATAAACTAATTGATTTCCATCATCTGTGCTTCTTTTTGTTCATGTATCAAAATTTAGCTTTCCCTATTTAGCTGACTATCCCATCTTGAGGTTATCGTGAGATGTTTTTGGGGCTTAGCGTCCTCGTGGCTCGGTCCTCGACCAGGCCTCCTTTTTGTTACACACCCTCAGGAAGCAGACTGTAGCAGCTGTCTAACTCCCAGGTACCTATTTACTGGTAGGTAACAGGGGCATCAGGGTGAAAGAAACATTTTGCCCATTTGTCTCTGCCTCCACCGGGGATTGAACCCGGAACCTCAGGACTACGAATCTGAAGCGCTGTCCACCTAGCTGTCAGGCGTCCATCAGCTAAATCAGTTAATAATTTTTAGCTGACTATTCCATGTTACTTTTAAGATTAAGATGTTACAGTTTGTTCCATATTATTGTTATACTGTGCTTAATATCTTTTCTAAGCCTCTAAAAAATTCTAATCATATTTGATTGCATCGACTACAAGGAATACAGTATACTTTTCATGCTAAACTGTCTTACTTCAGTGTCATATTCTAAACCATATTTCTAATGATTAATGAAACTACTTTCAACACTTTAATACCAGCTCTTGTCATTAACTGAGAAATATTATCATCTACTATGATTATGGAGAGTTGTGATTTTATTTTGTGATGTTCAGTTCCCCATGTTTAGTTATTAAATTTTTGTTACAGTCATGCTCAAGTTTTATCCACTTTGAGAGCTTGGGTGCATTGGCTGTCTCAGCTCTATGGGCAGCAGTTTGTGCAGGTTTTCCCTGGAGGGACACAGACACACCAGCATCAAGATACCTGCCATACAATAAACAAACAGATGCTAGTTGCTGCCACCAATGTTCTGAATGTTGGAGTGAGTAGATTTTTCTGGGGGGAACCCCTTGAGGGGCCCCTTGAGTCTCCCTGAGGTTCCCTGAAACTATTACACTGATTCATTGCCATACTACTAGATGCCATCAGTTGCAGAGTTCTTATTGGCCAGAACTTGGTTCCCTCAGAGAGGCACAGGGAGAGGTGGCAATACGAAACCTTACATTTAAAGTTATTCGTGTTTGCCACCACCAGGTTTGCCACCACGCAGAAAGTCAGTGAAACAAAGCAGGCTACTGCATGGTTAGAAATTGAGACTGCAGCCTCAAAACGGCCAAAATAACTGTCCCAACAACATACACAAACCATTAAAAATTTGTGAAACTAGCAGGTGCTAAAATGCACCACCTCCCTCCCTCGTTTGGGGGGGGAAACCGGTTGGCAGGCCAGGCCAGCCAGCTTCCTCCATCACCAATTCTTATTCTGATGTGTGCCTGGTCATCAGTTCTAGTCACTCTGGATGCAGTTTCCTGTTTTCTTGTGGTATATTACATTTGAAGCTGTTCTTGTACACGTTTGTGTAGAGTGAGCCAGAAGTTAACGAGTGCATGGAGCTGCATGTGCAGGGTTTTCTTTAGTGATGGTCGCTCATACAGCAAGTCTGCTCGGTTCTTTGTGTGGCTTCTGTACTGTTCACATTCTGTGTGTCTGATGTCGTGGTCGTCAGTCTGTCCAAGTTTCTTGGTTCCACGGTATGGACGGTCGACACCACTTCCTTCCTCTGGCTTTGCCCGGACATTCGGGTGCCTGGACGTTAATTTCTTCACGTTAGTGTGGTCTCGGCGTTTGCCTCCTTGCGTGATGTCGCTCCCTGACTGCAAGACCCTCACAGTCGCCTTTCAGCTGGACTGGTCAAGATGGGGATGATGCTTCTTTCTTCAGGTTTGGCTGTTGCTCCAGGTTCTGGTGCTGTTGTAGTCCTTTTGGGTGATGGTGATACTTCTGGCTCCTTGGTGGACGGTCCAGCCTTGGTTCCAGCACTGCTTGCCAGGTGTCCAAACTGGGTATATTCTGCAGCTTCACCTTTTTCGGAGGGTCAGCTTGGTGTCATGCTTCACTAGTTTGACCTCCTCTGCTCTTTGTGTCTGGTGTTTTGATTTGTTTGGATCACCAACTCTGTGGTGATCAGGTGGCTTGTTAAAGGTGTCCCACCTGCAGTTCTCCCAGCAACTGGTTGTACAGTTTTCTGCAAGCGGCGGCTTCTCGTTGTCGTATGGTATCAGAGTTGTTGGTACTTCAGGGGTCATGGAGGGGGGGGGGGCTACCTCCCGGTCGGGGCATGTCAGCTCGCCAGGGTTGGTTCTTTCCTGGCTCGCCGAGTTCGGGTTCCGGGTGCCTTGGCAGACGATCCATTTGGTTCCCTGACAGCTTTGGTTTCAGTGCTGCTTGCTCAGTGTCCGCACCCAGGGGTTTTTTCCATGGCTTAGCCTCTTTCAGATGCTCGGTCCGGTCCGTTCCGGGGCTGGTTCGGTTTTCTCCTCAAATCTTCACATCTGATAATTTTGACTCTATCACCATATGTTTGGTGATGATGGTGGCTTCGTTAATGGTGTCCCACCAGCGTGCCCACGTCTCGATGGCGTTATGGGGTTTCCTGGTGGTCCTTCCTTTTTCTTTTTGTCTCTTCGTGGGTATACTACACTTTTTGTAGAGGTTGTTTTGTCCATTCTTTTGTGATTGTTGCAGGACCGTCATCTGATGCCGCATACTGTCGCTTCGTATTGTGTGACGCTGGCGGAGCCGCTGCAGCTTGCGTTTGGTATTTTTGTTACTTCTGCTCCGATTCGCAAGCTGTCTCGTGCGTTGTTTCACCTCCAGCCTGCTCATGTGCCGCTTGAGCCATTCTGGTTCTTGGATTGAGTCCTCTTTTATTTGTCTTCTCGGTTTGTTGTGGCCTCTTCAGTTCGGGATTGATTTTCCAAAGATCTTTTTCTTGTTGGCATTGGCCTCTAGGGGTCGGGTCATTGAGCTTCATGCTCTCCTCCGGCACAGGGGTTTCTGCTCTTTTGGTCAAGGTGGTAGGTGTGATCATTTGCAGCTGTCTCCTTCCTTTCTGATGAAGAATGAGACTGCTGCGTTCTAGAGGAGTCCTTAGGTTGTTGATGCTTAGTTGGTCAGGCCGGGGGTGCATCATGTGTTGTGTCCTGTTGCGGCTCTCTGCCCGTTATTTGCTCGCCACGGCCTCTGTGGCCGGGGATGTTCTTTGGGTTGATCCGGTTTATCTTCTTCCCATGTTCTAGGGTTCGGGTCTCTCAGGTCATCCGCAGGGTTATTTGGTCCAGCTAGCCTGCAGTCTATTCCCAAGGCATAGGGACATTTCTGTCATCATCATAACTGGTGGTGGAAGAGGCTGGCTTGCCCGGCCTGCCCCTCTCCTTCCCCCAAACGAGGGGGTAGGTGGTGTATTCTATTGCCTGCTAGTTTCACGAATCTTCAATATTTTGTGTACATTGTTGGGGGAGTTCTGTTGGCAGTTTTGAGGCTGCAGTCCCATTTCTAACCATACAGTGGTAATCTGTCTTGTTTTGCTGACTTTCTGGGTGCTTTTTCTGGTGGTGGCAGACATGAATAACTTTAAATGTAAGGTTTTCATAGTGCCACCACTCTTATTGGTTCCTGGTAAGCCAATAAGAACTCCTCAATTGATGGCACCTAGTAGTATGGCATTGAATCGGTGTAATAGCTTCAGGGAGCCGCAGGGGCTCACCCAGAAATTGGCATTTCATTATATTCAATGCTGAATTTTTGGTTTCATAACAAAAGAGATATAAGTTTCAGTGACAATTGCCACTAAAAGTTGAAAATGTTAGTTATTTGAGAATTCACTCAGATTTCTGGATGATATAGTTATCTTATTCTCTGTCCTCATTATTTAGGCTCCTCCACTCATCGTAAATTGTGGAGTCCAGCTACTGCTCTCATTGTCTGTGATGGTACGGTCTCCTGTGGCACTCGAGATGAACCAGGTCCAATCTTTGTATGTGCAAGCCCCATCAATTTCCTCAGACATAAAGGTATGTTGTCCTTTTTATTACAGTTTAGTATTTTACCGAGGAAGTAACTTTTTACTGCAACATGTATCCTCAGTAGAAATAACAATTTAGATTAGACATACAATTTCAAACTAAACTAGGAAGTACAAATATTGCATTGTAGACAAAGATTTGTATTTTTTATAATCATCTTTGAAATCTGAAGAATTTGTAAAATAATTACTTCTGTACTAGTCCCTCCAATGGCTCCCCTGAGTTAAAAGACACTGATTCAGAAGAGCTTCTAGGAATAGTTCTACCTCTGACAACTTTTATATGCCTACTTGGCACACAGGAGCAGAATCTGGTTACTCACAAAGTTAAGAGAGCGTACCACAGGTAAGGTTTGGGAACCACTGAGGAACCAAACCCACAAATACAGTAATCCCTGTGTTGACCCATACTGGTACTGTAGTCGAGTAATGGGGAGGGGAAATGATGAGGTGGTATTTTGAGTATTTGGAATTCCCTTCTCTACCCCTTCTGTATAGGGGTTCCTGCTACTCATGTCATGGAGTTGGTATTTTGAGTATTTAGAGTTTTGCTTGGTATTCATACTGAGCATCTCTCTTAAGTACTGGTGAATTTTTGTGACTACTCTTAGTCATTTTGACATAGCTTTTCCTCAGTGTGTAAAGTCTTGTATCTCCCTCTACTCATCCACCTCATTTGACTGGGAAAGGGGGGGGGGGAGAAGGGTGAATGGTTGAGGATTGTGGTATTGTGATCCTCATCTCAGACCCAGTAGACTCTGAAATGGTCATAGAAGTCTTGTGTATTGTGGTTAACCCAGAGGCAACAGTGGTGCCTCAGAGCTCGGATGGTTCACAAAGGACCCCCAGAGAAGACATTTTTATTATACTTTTACATTTTGTTCAATTTTTTGTGGGAAGCCCCTTCGGCTCCCTGGAGCTATAGGACTGATATGTGCTATACAGTATTAGTCTGGGGCTTCAGTCAATGGAGTTCTGCCTACTGGGGACCAGAGCCAGAACCTAACCCTTCAGAGAGGCACAGGGAGCAATGACTTAAGGAGACCCCTCCTTAAGTCCGCTTCTTCTTAAACGTTAACCCTCTGTCCGCTCAGCCGGTGGCTGAGCGGACAGAGGGTTAACATTCTAAGAATTACAACATTCTAAGAATTACAACTCCAGCCATCGGCTGTGGGGTTTGTTTTGTTATGCTTACCTTTCCCCACCTTTCCCCTTACCAAACCCCACCAGCTGTGGGGTTTGTTTTGTTATGCTTACCTTTCCCCACCTTTCCCCTTACCAAACCCCACCGGCTGTGGGGTTTGTTTTGTTATGCTTACCTTTCTGGGGTGCCTAACCCCGGTCGATGGCAGATAAGGAAAACCCCCAACTACAGGGGGTGTTTTCCAGGGCCATTGCTCCCTGAAACCTCTCTGACTGGGCCAGGTTCTGGCTCGTGGTCCTGGTAGGTCTGAACTCCATAGCTAATATCCTGGTTTAATATAACATACATTAGCCTGATAAGATCCAGGGAGCCTCCAGGGCTCATGCAGAAAATGATGTTTCATTACATTTAAAGCTTTTTTTTGTCTAATAATACAATAGTGTACTGTACATTGGAGTCTTGATAATCAGCACACATGGGTTGAGCAGTTACCAGATTGTGGGTTTTCCTAGATTTGTAATTATTAAATCCATTAAAACTTCATTTATTTGATGCGACTTGAAGTAATTTTAAAAGTACTGTAATAGCAGAACTCTTAATTTGGTGAAAAAACACACAAACTGTATTTTGAATAATTCTAGGGTATGACATGCCAGGTTCCAGAGACTTGCCTATTTTAACTTTCAAACTGTAATAGTAATGATAATTACTATTATCATTACTATTATTACTATTAGTAATAGTAATGATAATGTGGATCACTTGACTTTAGATGCAGGTTAGATGCTTTTGACCCGCTTTTGACTTAGCAGAAGTAAATATTCTATACCATATATCAAAATCATTTAGGACAATAATTATCCATCTTTTCATTAAATTACACATTTTAAGAATGTGTAATTCTTAGAATGTTCAATATATCTGGTGTCATTATTCATGATTAGTCAACTTCTGTTGATTTTGTAGTGCATTTAAGAGATTTAACTTAATCTTGCTCATCCCACTAGGTGCGTGGATTAATACTGCGGGCTTTAGTAAATTTTCTTCTGCTACCGTGGCCAAGCTTTGTGGTGGATCACAGACTAGAATCTCGAAAACACCATCTTACATCCTTCATCAATTCCTTTACCTCTGAAGTGCGGAAAATGGATGTGCAGGCACTAGTCGACGATAAAACTATGCAGGAAGCTAGTGAGTGTGCTTCTGTTGGTAACATGATATATTAAAAGTGGTTCAGTGTGACATATTCAATAGACAAATATATAAGGTTTAACAAATAATTAGATTTTTTATTAATAGTATATATTTAGAAGGGCCGAACAATGGCGCTCTGTTACTAACTACATAAAGATATCTCAACCGATGTAATTCACATCAACCCTTATAAGTTCTTTAATAGCCTACTTGGGACCAGAGACCAAAACCTGGCCTCTTAAGAGAAGTGCAGGGAGCAGGGAGAGTCATAATCACGCTCAATGAAGAAACAAAGCCCCAGAAAGGAAGTGAAGCAAAACAGATAACTGCAAGGTTCACAGAGCATACATAGACACAATTTACTTTCCCCTTTCTCTAATGATTTTGTTGATTTGGTTATAATTTCTTTTCACAGGCTTCCTGATACCTGTCTCCTTGTAGAAAAGCTAATTAATTTCTTCCTTATTCCTTCTCTCAATTAAACATTTTGCTTCAATTACTGTTCCCCAGTGGTTCATTGTTTGAACTGGGGAAGGTCGCTTCGGTCTGTGGCTCTTTGGGGCTGGTCGCTTCGAGTGGCTCTTCTGAGTTCTCGGGGTTTAGCTTTCCATGCGGTTCACATCCTGGGGGTGTCCAATGTTCTGTCAGATGGCCTGTCTCAGTTCATTCCTCTGTCCACTGAGTGGATTGTCGACGCCGACTTCCTGTGTTAACTTTGCCGGACGTGGACGTGGACCTCTTTGCGTCGGCTTTGTCCCAGCACCTCTTGGTGTGAAAGGCGCCTTTCCACGACTGCGAAGCCTTCGCAGTAGCTGCTTTTCGGCTTGATTGGTCGAGGTAGGGTTCGTGTATCTCACTTCCCTGTTCCAGCTGTTGCTTCGCATTTTGGCTCAGCTCGAATTCTTTTAGGGGTGAGTGCTTCTCCTGGCTCCATGGTGGCTGGCCTAGCCTTGATTTCAGGAGCTGCTTGCTCGGTGTCTGAAACCTGAGAGATTTTCTGCGGCTCCACTTCTTTCAGCAGGTCGGGTCATTTGGGTACCTTGCTTGTTTGCCTTACTCCTCTGCTCTTCGTGTTTGGTGTTTTTATCGTGAGTGTATCACCATTTATATGGTGATCAGGTGGTTTCTCTGATGGTGTACCACCTGCAGTTTTCTTCTTGGTGACAGTATGAAGTCTCTTGGCGTTTTTTTGCCATTTCCTTTCCCTTCATATGGTGTCATCCATTTCTAATCTTTTTGTTTTGTCCTTTCTCTCTTGGCTTTTTCAGGACCGGCATCTTATCCCGAATACTGTCACTTCTTTTCATGCGGCGCTGGTGGAGCCGATTAAGCTCCACCAGCGATTCAGCTTGCATTCAGGGTGGATGTCACTTCTGCTCCGTTCCAAAAGTGCTTTCATGCATTTTTCACCATCAGCCTGCTCACGCGCCGCCTGAACCGCCCTGGTCCTTGGATCGGGTGGTCTCTTTTTCTCTCTTTTCAGTTTCTTGTGGCCCCTTCGATTAACGATTGCTTCAGGAAGGCTTTGTTTTTGTTGGCTTTGGCCTCTTGGGGTCGGTTTGGGGAGCTTCATGCTCTTCTTCTCCAGCACAGGGGTTTCTGCTCCTTTTGTCCTGGGGTCGGTTTTGTTCGTTTGCAGCCGTCTCCTTTTCTGCCGAAGAATGAGTCGCAAAGCTTCCGGAGGGATCCGTGGGTTATTGATGCGTGGTTGGTCAGGCCAGGAATGCATCATGTTTTATGTCCAGTTATGGCTCTCCGTTGTTATCTGTGCGCCTTGGGTTCTGTATCCGTGGACACGCCGGGTGGTCAGTGGCGCCTGACAGCTGGGTTGACAGCGCTTCGGATTCGTAATCCTGAGGTTCTGGGTTCGATCCCCAGTGGAGGCGGAGACAAATGGGCAAAATGTTTCTTTCATCCTGATGCCCCTGTTATCTAGCAGTAAATAGATACTTGGGAGTTAGACACCTGCTTTGGGCTGCTTCCTGGGGGTGGAGGCCTGGTCGAGGACCGGGCCACGGGGACACTTGGCCCTGAAATCATCACAAGATAACGCTTTGGGTAGATCCGGTGTCCCTCATTCTCTATTCCAGGGCTCGGGTCTCTCAGGTCGTCCATAGGATTATCAAGTCTAGCCAGCCTGGGGTCTACCCTCGCACCCATGATGAGTGCAAGGGATGTGGCTCTTGATGTGGTCTTTGGTAACATGTCTTGGGTTGACATTCAAACACGAGGGGTTTTGGAGGTTGAACAGGGTCCTGGCTGCCCGTTAACAAGATAACATTCCAGGTCTTCAGCAGCCTTGTGTGGCTTTGGGGCGTTTGTCGCTGTTAGTTGTCCAGTCTTCGTCATGAGGCGTGCAGTGCTGCTGCCTCCTGGGCAAGTCTTTTTTTACTTAAGTGGGTATATATCTTCAGGGAGCCGATGGGGCTTCCCCTCAGAAAACCAGCATTGAATGTAATGAAACGCCATTTTCTGGGTTGAGCACTGGACACTCCCTGACACCCTCCCTCCCTCTGGTCAGCAGGTACATAAACTGATGGCACTTTAAAAATACCAGCAGTCACAACAATACTGGGAACAGCTTCCCGAGTGCTCAGGTCAAGATCTTTAGCTGACCCTGTGTCCTTGGTGGATAAATGAGCTCAGTATTTTATACTTGCTGGGCTGGTATACGTGGTATCAACTCAGCGAGTACAGTTTTCAGTACTGGTAATACATATAGTGTGTTATAGCATTAGTTATTCAGTTTATATTGTCCTTGGAACTTATTGATAGTTCTGTAAAGAACTAAGTTGAGAAATCCTGAAATTAAAGACACACTAATAAAAACACTGTGCGCAGTTGCTAGTGTCACGCGTCTTGTTGATCCAGCTGGACAATGCCATATCATCCCTCCCATCAGCCTTTGTGACCGGAAAAATTTATTAATTTAATTTAATCAGTGATTGTTCACAATATATTGTAGTATTAATACTGTAAATGTTATTGCATTAAATAGAATAATTGTAATACTTTTGTAACTAAGGTTATAAGATATGACATCGCAAGTTGACTCATTATGGGGGGTCGTCCTGAGCCACCCAAAAGGATGAGTCCACTCTGTGAAACAGCATACGACAATTATTTAGATAAGGCTGTGGATTTTCCATAGATGTGACTGATGTGTGTCTGCAGCTGTATTATATCACTTAACTCCAGTATCTTCGATCTTACTCCATCTATGTTGGTGTATACAATCTTCAGGAACTTGTTCCCCCTCTTCTTATTTTTCACTCCCCCTTTCTCTAATGATTTTGTTGGTTTGCCTTTATGTACCACTTTACTGGTCTGCCCCTATCACTTTGTAGAAAAAAGAATTGATTTCTTCTTCATTCCTGCTCTCATTTAAATGTGTGGAGCTATTTTAGTGTGGCTAGCAACAGGGAGGCACCAAGGTCTCTCCAATTTCATTACATTGATTTTTTTTTTTTTAAGATCAAAATCTTTGACTAATAATAACTTAGGTATTTGTTTCTTGAAGTTATATGATCAGCTTTTAATTGTTAGTTTAAAAAAATATTGTAACATAGAAATTGTCATTTGTTAAACCTTAGTGAATTATGCATTTTAGTAATGTATTTATTACTTAAAAGATTGTTCTTTTAATTTCATTTCAGTGGCACCAAAGTTGTGTGATACTCTGTCAGTGATTCATTACCAGGTGGAGGAGCTCAACAACACAGATAAAGCCAGCCGGGAACTCTACTACCACTGTGTTCAGGACATCATTCATCAGGCTATACTACTTTTTCCCATTTATGTTCAGCATTCCAGTACGTTTTAGTAACTCATATGGTACTAATTATTATTATATTTAATTTGCAGTTTTTTATTGAGTACATTATATGAAGAAACCCCATTTATCGTCAACCCTAAACTTTACTGAGCTTTTCCAATTGGACGCTCGCTTAATGCAGGATTACTGAAGGTTCTATTTAACAGGGTGGAAAGCCGGTTTTATTTATATCTGGCCCTGAGTTATGCTGTATCCAGCCCTGAGTTACTACCTAAAGTTCACCCATGAACATCACTCGGGCAAACACTGGTCCCCAGATTCAACCCGTCCTCAGACCAAGTCCATTCCATCCAACGATCAACCCCAAAGACGCAGTCATCAGTTTTAACATGCTGTTCATTCAAAATAGGAATTTTCTCAAATATAAATTGATATTATTATATATTAGTATATTGTACATATTTAGGCATTGGTTAGGTTATGTCGAGTCCACTCTCCCTGCCTAAGCCTCTGGGTCTGACCAGTGGGCCCCCTTCTGTTCGGCTTTCTCTGCTGAGCCGGCTTTGTAGGGAGTTTCTACCTCTCTGTTCGGTTTTTTGTTTTAGTTTTTACCATGTGGGGTTTGTTTTGTTATGCCTACCTTTCTGGGTGCAAACCCCGGTCAATGGCAAATAAGGAAAACTCCAACCACAAGGGGGTTTTCCAGGGCCATTGCTCCCTGAAACCTCTCTGAAGGGGCCAGGGTCTGGCACTGGTCCCTGGTAGGTCTAAACTCCTTAGCTAATGTCCCGGTCTAATATAACACATTAGCCCGATAAGCTCCAGGGAGCCTCCGGGGCTAACCCAGAAAATGGCGTTTCATTACATTCAACGCTGTTTTTTTTTTTATTCTCTTAAAGGTAACCCTATGATTTTTTTACTATTTCTCTAGAAGTGAAAGGGATGAGTCAATACATAATAGAAAGGTAGTAAGTAAAGCAAAAGGGGAGAGTGTTGATAATGCTGTGTGGCAGTAGTACAAACCTCGCACGAGTTATTAGCAATTAATTAAAGAGTCTTTTGCAAATGCTTCCAAGAAACCTCCCATTGCACCACCTGCACCTGACTCACCACATGTTGTCCCAAATGCTTCAACATCTGCAGTTACCTCATCACCATTAATCTCCACTACAGTCAACCCAACACCATCAACATCCACCCAGTTCCTATCATGCACAACCATGCACCACCACCTATTCTATGTAAATAACAATGCACCATCAATCATGATAATAAAGTTAGCAAAAGTATCAGGACTTCTTGTATTAGTGAGTACAAAGAAAATACTGTCAAATTTATGCCATGAAATTGTCAATTTTTCCTCCAGATTTTCATGATGACCGACCCCATATACGAATCAAGTTATCCAACGGGTCTCATCCCCAAAGGGTTCATAAAGCACGTGGTTTTCTGTAGTTAAATCATCCATGGTTTTCTAAACTTGATATAAAGGGGGAAATAAACATGTAACAATACAGCCACATTTTTTTAGTACATTACTGTACTCTAATGCCAAAAACCAGGTCACTCTGTTTACAACAAAATATTGCAATATGAATAACCAAAGAAAAGACCCATTGATGTTAAAAAGGGTACCTGTTTCAGTTTAATTTTCTTTGGTGTTTTGCATGTCATGGTGTCAGTACATACAGTCCTTATCTGCTATTGTTTAAATTTATGAAATACTTAAAAAATCTTAGAACTAATAAGATCTCTGTCAATCAGGTGTGTGTGAGGAGATCTTGTCATTGATGGTGGTAGTCATGCAGGTGTTAAGGGTTCAGCTGGGTCCTGCCCGAGTTGAGGCTACCATACAGACATTCCTTGATGTCTTCACTACCCGACATCACCTTCAGCTAGCCATCAGTGCAGAAAATCCTGCTGCAGTCAGGGTAGTTGACAAGTAAGAGTCATATGTATTTTATACCAAGAGTATAAAGTGTTTGGGATAAGTTAAAGTGCTTTTATGGAATATACAAGAATGGCTTTAGTTCATTTACTCTCTATGATGTGCTGAAATATACAACACAAAGTTTTAAAATGTAGTGTAAGTTTGGGCCATAAATATTTATTTATGTGGTGTATTTTACTACTTATTAGCAATTAATTAAAGAGTCTTCTGCCTTTTGCCTTATAAGGGTCCAGAGTCGCCCTCGCTAGCAGACTGTCCTGTTTTGTCATTGGAGGCTTGGCATTCGTTCTGTATGTCCCGCACACTGGAGTGGAGTAAGGCTGGGACAGTGGTCCAGGTTTGCCTGGGGGTCGAATTTGAGCACCTCAGTGCGTGTTTGTTCGCCCGTGTTATTTCCCGGGATGTTGGCATGGTGCAGCTCCACGTGCAGGTTCCCTCCCTTTTGGCTGCACTGGTTGCTGAGGACTTGCATGCTCATGGCCTGTTGGCGTTAGTTATGGCCTTACCCGGGTCGTGGTGGACCGTCTGCGTCTTTTAGGGGTTCGAGTCCTAGTCTATCTCGACGACTGGCTGGTGTTAGCTCCCAGCCAGTCCGCATGTCTGCTCCCCGGGGATTTGGTTCTTTCCCAACTCGCTGGGTTCGGGTTCTGGTGAACTGGAGGAAGTCCCATCTGGTTCTCTCTCAGGTTTGGCATTGGCTGGGTCTTGTGTGGGACTCTCGGACTGCTTCCTTGTCTCTCCTTCCGTAGTCTCTGCTCCAAGCAACAGCCTGGTGGACTAAACTCTCACAAGTCAGTGAGTTGGGGAGTAGAAGAATTCCCAGAACCCCATCAAGCGGGTATCAAGCAGGTTGTCACTTTTCTTTGTTTAGGGGAGGCACTGGGAGACACAGAAAACCAGCGTTGAATGTAATGAAATGCCATTTTCTGGATGAGCTCCGGCACCCTCAGCAGTTTTTCGCATTGTTTTTTATGCTCGGCCTCAGAACTGAATGCTGTAGTGGTCTTCATGGGAGGTCTGTGGCCCCCGCTCCTCCTCCCGGAGAGGGTGGTGGGCATTCACGGATGATCTGTGCCAGAGCGTTAGTGACGTTTGCTTGATTGCTTGTTTTAGTTTGGGTGTTTTGCCTATCTGTTCGGGTTTTGGTAGCCATTTTTACTATGTGGGGTTTGTTTTGTAACACCTACCTTTCTGGGTGCCACACCCCAGTCTATGGCAGGCATGGAATGCTTCCAAATACATGGGGGTTTCCATAGCCCATTTCTCCTTGTGCCTCTCTGAGGGGGCCAGGTTCTGGCTTGTGGTTCACAGTAGGCAAGAACTCCAATCGACTGATGCCGTGGTCTAATACATACATATCAGCCTGGTAAGCTCTGGGGAGCCTTCGGGGCTCACTTAGAAAAAGGAGTTTCATTACATTCAACGCTGGTTTTTTGGCATTAATTTTAACATCGGCTCTGAACCTATATAAGCATTTTATTATTACAAAAGCAAAGATGAAATCCTAAATTTATTCTTGACAAATCAAGTACAGTAATAACCCTCTCATAATACTGGGTATTGCATTATGTGTGAGCAGTGATTGTCTTGGTTGTAGTTGATGTTGTATCAAATACCCAGTATGGGAGAAATATCTATTCTGTATTGGATGAGATCTGCAGGACACCAAGACTGTGGCCTACAGCTACTGCCACAAGAACATAACCCTACTGCTGCTGTCACAAAGGCTTAGGTCTAAAGCTACTGCCATAAGGGCATATGCCTAGAGCAACTGCCACAAGATCATAGGCCTAAAGCTTCTCCCACAAGGGCATAGACCTACAGTAGCTGCTACTTTGGCGTAAGCCCATTGCTACTACCACAAGGACAGGCCCACAGTTACTGCCCCACAGGCATATGCCCACAGTTACTGCCCCACAGGCATAGGCCCACAGCTATTGTCACAAGGGCATATGCCCACAGTTACTGCCCCACAGGCATATGCCCACAGTTACTGCCCCACAGGCATAGGCCCACAGCTATTGTCACAAGGGCATATGCCCACAGTTACTGCCCTACAGGCATAGGCCCACAGCTATTGTCACAAGGGCATATGCCCACAGTTACTGCCCCACAGGCATAGGTCCACAGCTATTGCCCCACAGGCATAGGCCCACAGCTATTGCCACAAAGCTATAGGCCCATAGCTGTTGCCACAAGGGCATAGGCCAACAGCTACTGCCACAAGAGCATAGGCCTACAGCTACTGCCACAAGAGCATAGGCCTACAGCTACTGCCACAAGAGCATAGGCCAACAGCTACTGCCACAAGAGCATAGGCCTACAGCTACTGCCACAAGAGCATAGGCCTACAGCTACTGCCCCAAGAGCTTAGGCCCCCACAGCTATATAAATATAAGACAACCCACACATGTAAATAACCGAATATGAGGCTGCTGCATTTTATATCCAAATATAGAGGAGCTGCCTTATATGTGCCCATTTCAGACAGCTTATATTTATAACAATAGAAATAGGGGCTATCTCAAAGAAGCCTATTGGTCCATATGAGTGAGATCCTATTTATATAAATATAAATATGAATTGCTTTACATTGGCCTATACCAAGTTAGCTCCAATTTATATTGATATAAATAGGAGCTACTTTGCATGGGTCAATAGGCCTTCTGTAGTTCTTGTATTATTATATTCAAATGATGATTGATTTACCTGGTATTCTTCATTACAACCATGTGGAGTTGTGAAAATCATATGAACATCAATGGTATGCATACCATGTAATGATGACAAAATTTTATACAACGATGATGACCACATTCTCCTAGTAATGTAACCATGAAATGATAGCAATATTTTTGTCATGAGTCAAGGTAAACTCTATCACATCTACATAGAGGTGCAATATCCTCATTTGCATTGTGTGTGTAAAACCCAAACTGTAATAGTTTAAAAACTGCATTACCCTGTGAATCATATGATGAAAACCACTCTTTAAAGGTTAATTACACTAATTACTATCTTGCAGATGAGGAGTCACAATAACGTGGTTGAAATATATTGACCAAACCATACACTAGAATGTGAAGGGACGTTTTGGTCCGTCCTGGACCATTCTCAAGTCGATTGTGAAAATTGACTTGAGAATGGTCCAGGACGGACCGAAACGTCGTCGTCCCTTCACTTTCTAGTGTGTGATTTGATCAGCAACTACTATATATTACTATACTGTATATATTTGTGATTTGATCAGCAATTACTATATATATATTTTCCCCACAAATTATTGTATTAATTTTCTTCAGATTTCTCAAGTTGCTTGAGCTGATAGTGAGTGAGCCAGGGCAGTCCTTTAAGAGATTCATTCCAAATACCATCACACTCTGCATGGATCACATTTATCCTGTTGTGTCTGAACGAGCATCTCCCGAGGTTAAAGGTCCATTGTTTGATCTACTGCGATGCCTTCTTGAACATAATTGGAAGTACTTCTTTAAGTAAGCATGGCATATTGATTTTGTAATGATTTGATAAGCATTGACAATTTCTGTGGCTATGTACTAAATGAATAATCCTCTCAGTAAATGAATAATAATGAATAGATGTACTAAATGAATAATCCTAATTTAAGGATGTCTACTGTGACAAGCAGAGTACATATGAACATCTCGTATTTCATGATTAGAGCTATTTTCTTTTTCCCAGACCATCTGTTCACATATCTCTTGGAGCTGGAAACTGGGATTCTATAGAAAATGAGGCACAGTTCATTCAGATCATGCAGGCTTTTGGTCAGTCCTTCATGCAGCCAGACATCACAATCTTCAAGCACAACCTAGAAGCTCTTGAATCCCTCAATTCCAAATATAAATTGTATCATAAGGTATGTATTATTTTATCTTAATGAAAAGTTAGACACTGAAGTGTTTGCACAGATTTGGCAACTTTTATCACTGTCATCGTTTGATAACAAAGTTCCACCTCCTCCTGTTATTACATCAACTATGACTACTAACTGAATTAAATAGTTTTATTATATTAGTATCACCGTTTGGTATACCTGTAGATCCTGGAAGAACTCAAACTATATTATATTTTGTTAATTAGCTATTTCTTTTGCAAAAGTGTAATGTTGTTATATAATTTATGTAGGTCCCCAGACCTATATTGAAGTATTCTGAGCAAGGCCCTCTCAGTAGCTCCCTTAAGTCTTGATACTTTATTACCCCAGACACTTAAATGTGCACCAAGCTATGAGAGACTTAATAAGCTCCAGAAGGTCAATTATTTTTACCTTATGTTAGATTCAGCTCTGTTTCTGGATCAGTAACCATTTGCAGTTTACGCTTTTCATCTAGACTGCTGGAGATACATTAATCTCTTCTCTCTGATTCAGATACTTATCTCTGTTGGCCAGGTTTGAGAGTTCAGCCTTGGTTTATGGTTTTACTCTCATGCTGTATCCATCCATTGCTTTTCATTTACTTAAAATGGAGGAGTCTCTAAACTATAGCCTGCTAGCCACAGTCAGCCTGCCAAAAGATTTTCTCTTGGCTGTAGCAACTTGAAATACATTTAAATAATTAAAGTAATTACTTCCCTCATTTTCAGACACCTGCATAATGTGCTTGCTAGGGAAAACCCGGTCGGCTCCTTGAAGCTAACTGAACTGATATGTGCTTTATTAGTTGGGGGTCATCCAGTCACTAGGAATCCTTATGCCTACAGGGGACCACTCGCCGGGGTAACAAAAATTGACCGGGCCATAAAGGAGCCTTTTAATCCTCTCGTGCGAAAATTTCAGGGAGTAGAAGCAATCACTCGCCGGGGTAACGAAAATTGACCGGGCCCTAGAGGAGCCTTTTAATCCTCTCGTGCGAAAATTTCAGGGAGTAGAAGCAGGGTGAATGTCACCCTGAGACAAGGGGACAGAGCAACCCTTGAACTTGCACAAGGCGAGATGGGACCCAGAGGACGCATCCATTGCACCAATGAGCCCCAATGGGGTTTTCCAGGGCCTTTAGGCTGAGAGCTAAGGGAAGCCCAGGTAAGGTACTGCTAACCAGTTGGCCCAAACTAACGAGAGAACAACTAAAGCTGAACCCCTGCGATGTGTAAAATCACGAGAACCTAGTTAGGGATCACCAGAATAACAGAGGGTGGACAATGATGAAGGGGGCAGACCCCACACCAGGCAAGAAACAAAAAAAAAAAAATACCACAAGACAGTCACCACACTCTAGGTACAGTGCTGAAACAACCACTGGAGCCGGAGCACACGACCTCAGCCTCTAGCATCAGCTGAAGAACTGATGGTTGATAGGCGGCGCGTAAGGTCTGGGGCTCCGCTTTCCCTCTTCTGGGGAGAGGAGAGCTGCGCAGACAGCGGTGCGGCGACGTGTGACGTCGTGATCGTTTGCTCGTTTCTTTTAGGGGAGTTCTATGCACTTGTTCGGTTTGTGACAGCAATTTTCACCAGAATAGGGGTTTGTTTTGGGACACTTACCTTTCTGGGTACCTGACCCAGTCGATGGCAGACATAGAATGCTTCCAACCACACGGGGGTTTCTATAGGCCATTGCTCCCCATGCCTCTCTGTGGGGGCCAGGTTCTGGCTCGTGGTCCTTGGTAGGGCGTCAGCCAGAAAAATGATCGGATGGATTACGAGAACTTTCAAATCCAGGGATCCCATCACAATGGTTGTACTCTTCAAGTCACTTGTGTTGTCCCGTCTCGAGTACTGCTCGGTACTCACTTCCCCCTTCAGATTGCTGAAATAGAGGGAAGACAGAGAACATACACGGCACGCATAGACGAGATAAAACACCTAAATTATTGGGATCGTCTCAAAGCTCTCCAAATGTACTGTCTAGAAAGGAGATGAGAGAGATACCAAATAATATACACGGAAAATACTGGAGGGCCAAGTCCCAAATCTACACAGTAAAATAACAACATACTGGAGTGAACGATATAGAAAAAAATGCAAGGTTGAACCAGTGAAGAGCAGAGGTGCCATAGGCACAATCAGAGAGCACTGTATAAACATCAGAGGTCCGCGGTTGTTCAACGTCCTCCCAGCGACTATAAGAAATATTGCCGAAACAACCGTGGACATCTTCAAGAGAAAACTGGACTGTTTTCTAAGAGAAGTTCCGGATCAGCCGGGCTGTGGTGGGTATTTGGCCCTGCGGGCCGCTCCAAGCAACAGCCTGGTGGACCAAACTCTCACGAGTCGAGCCTGGCTTGGGGAGTAGAACTCCCAGAACCCCATCAAGCAGGTATCAAGCAGGGCGATAGAACTCCATACACATGACTGATGCCAAAGTCTGACATATGCATATCAGCCTGGATAAGCTCCGGGGAGCCTCTGAGTCTCGCCCAGAAAATGGCGTTTCATTACATTCAACGCTGTTTTTTTTTTTTTTTTTTTTAGCTTATCTCTAATCTCCTGTTTCCTTAGTGAGCCACCTCTGACTCCAGCTAGGTGAGGGTTGGTCTCAGAGGCTTGTTGCATCTTCCCCAGGCTTTACTAGATATTCACTTAGCTCTGGAAGCTATGGAGGGCAAATGATGTACTTCTTTATATGCATCCTGAGATGTATATAGAGTTGTAACTCTTTGTATTCCTCTCTTTATATAGTCATAACATTGTCATTTTCTCATTTTCATCACAGGGAGTATTCCGTAACTCTATGCTGGGACAGTTCATAACCGTTTTGCTGCAAGTTTTGGTTCACCGTTCTCAGGATCTACTGCAGGAAGAGGTAAGATTTCTCTCAATTCACTTGATTTTTATTATTAACAAACATCTGTTTTCTCAAACTGCTAAATTATTTTCAGATTTATATTTTCTCTTCTAATTTTGTCTTTAATCCTTTTACTGTTCCAATCACCATGTACAATTTGTCCCATTTGATGTATTAACTATTTATAGTTAGGCGTACCTCAATGTAGTACTTTTAAATAGCTGTGCAGTTCAAATGTCTACCTTCCTGTTGTGTATATGTTGTTGGTTCCAGAAATCAATGTCCACTTTGCCCAGTTTTTAACCAGACCTCTTGGCTAGTTGACCAGACCTGTCTGGTCAACCAGGGTATTAGAATATGCAGCTCACATCCTGACATATGAATCACAACCTAGTTGATTATGTATCCTTTCAGGGTGTTTATCCAAAAAAAAAATTAGTTCTATTTGAATACTAGGAGAGGTCAGCTAGTTATGTTTAGAGGTAGAGTATTGAAATGTCTTGGTCTCTTAATATTGATAGAATTGTCTCTTAGTGTACCTAGTGCACCTCTGCTTTTCAATGGGGCTGTTTTGTGTCTCCTTACGTTTCGCGTTTCCTTACCTGTCAGTGACAAAGGAGGAGTGAGATCTAGCTTTCTGTGCCCCACCACCTTGCCATGTGTAGGGTGTATCTAAAGTTTTTGCAGATGGTCTTTTCCTTTTCCATTCCATTTTCATGAATTGGACTATTGTCAAAGTGTCCTTCCAGTGGTTCTGCAAGTTGTTTAATCTTCCTGAGGTGGACCTTTTTGTGTCGGCATGTAACCAGTTGCTTTCTCTTGATGTTTTCTGGGGGAAGCCCCTTCGGTTTCCCGGAGCTTATCCAGGCTGATATGCTAATGTCGGACTTTGGCATCAGTCATGTGTATAGGGTTTTATGGGCCTACCGGGGACCACGAGCCAGAACCTGGCCCCCTAAGAGAGGCATGGGAGCAATGGCCTATGAAAACCCCCGTGTGGTTGGAAGCATTATGTCTGCCATCAACAGGGTCAGGCACCCAGAAAGGTAAGCGTCCCAAAACAAACCCCTATTCTGGTGAAAATTGCTACCAAAAGCCGAACAAGTGGATAGAACTCCCCAAAAAGAAACTAGCAAACGAGTATGACATCACATCACACGTCACCTCGCTGCTGTCTGCGCAGCTCCCTCCTTCCCAGGAAGGGGAAGGGGGAGCCCCAGACCCCCGTGCTGGCTATCCACCATCAGTTCTAAGGCTGATGCTAGAGGCAGAGGTCGTGTGCTCTGGCTCCGGTGTTTTTCAGCACTGCTTCGAGTGTGGTGGCTGTCTTCCAGGGGTGCGAGCGCCAGGAGTTATTCTACAGTACTTGGGCTGCATGAGCCTAGGGTTACCTTCCTAGGTGCCTCTGTAAGTACTGCCCTTGGAGCTTGGGGCTACCTTCCACAAGTTCCTTGGGTCTTGCCTCTGCTGCGCTATTTAACTGCTCAGTTTTTCGGCCGCCCTTTGGGTACTTGTGTGTTGTTCACCCTTGTTTACCTTAGGGTAAGAGGCAGTTGCACTGGTGGGGCGCAGAGTGCTGCACAGCTTGTTTTCACTATTCATAGTGGTCGGACCTGTTCCTTGGGGTTTGGTTCCTTTCCTTTTGTGGGGTTTTCTTTTTGTTTTTGCCTTTTGGGGGGGGGTTCTGCCTTGCTTGCCCCTTGGTAGCCGACCTACTACGGTATTCTTCTGGTAGTGCCCCCTGCTAGGTCCCCATGAGTGTACACATTCCTGAGGTTCAGCTTTAGAGAGTTGCTTGGTAGTTTTTGGGCGCCGGTTAGCAGTACCCTGCCTGGGATTCCCTGAGCATGAGTTCCGTCTCAAGACCCTGGGAAACCCCACGGGGGTATATGGGTCCGATGGATGTAACCCCGGAGTCCCCCCCCCCTCCTCGCTTCGTGCGAGTTCGAGGGTTGATCAGTCCCCTTGTCTCAGGGTCACCCTCATGGTTTTTGCCTCCATCACGCTGCCTGTTGGCTCGGCGACATTTTCGACCCAAAATCCTGTGAGTTCTGTTGCTGGTGACTCAGTTTACCCAGTCTAATGATGATCTTCTACGGGTACAGGCGGCACAGGCATTGCATGGGCGCTTTAGGTTTTTGCAACACGCTCGGTTGGTTGCTCACCCGAATGCCTCGAGGCTGCCTTGTTTTGCTTATAGGGACCCGGACTTTGGGGTGGGGGTCGCTTCGACCTTGGTTCCGTCCGCATCGTCCTTCCCCTGTTGTGGTTCGTTCTGGTCCTCACCTTTCTTCCCTGCTTCAGGACCTGAAACGTCTGAGGTGAAACGTCTCGTCCAGAAAATGGCGTTTCATTACATTCAACACTGGTTTTTTGTGTGCATTGAGATAATTATTGTACACAAAATAAAACATTTCAAGGGTTGAACATTAGCTTCACATTTCTAATGAGATAACCCATAATATTTTGAACTCTTGAAAAAAAATTATGTTTTACTGTTTTGTTACATTGCACTGATATTACCAAAATTTATTTGAAATAAAAAGTATCTTTGAATCTTCTCTTCCAACAGATAACAATCACAGTATACAATATGGCATCAGTGGATTTCACCACGTTTTTTGCAGCATTTGTGCCCCACTTTCTTCAGAATATGGATGGTCTTGATAATGATCAAAGAACTACTCTGAAACAAAACTTCAAAACGGATACAGTAAGTTTCCATGTCTATGTGTTTGTAACATAAACAATCTTCAACAACTGCAATAATTTTTGTTACATTTTTGGCTTTGGCATTGGTCATTTGATGCATAAAACTACACAGGATCACATTGTGATCACAATGATGCAAATTATAAATGCAAACAATGCAGATTTTGGATGCATTGGTGTTTTACTATTGTTAACACTATCGCACGCCGGGCATGCACGCCGCCAACTTAGAGGTCACGCCCCCGGCATGCAGGTGAGCATGCGAGCAAGCGCGAGGTGACACTGAAATGTGTATACTCGTTTCAGTTTTCTCACCTTAATTCTCGTGCTACGTCGTTTGTTTTGGTATCATTGTGTTCGCAACAAAATTCCCTTCAGGTGTATATGCATAAAATGTACAAAAGCCTGGCGTGACTCCCAGCAGTAAAGCCTAAAGTCGGCAAAAGTTACCAGCGAGCGCACAAAATCAGTAAAATATGTTTACTCGTTTCAGTTTTCTCACCTTAATTCTCGTGCTACATCGTTCATTTTGGTATCATTGTATTCACAATTAAATTCCCTGCAGGTGTATATGCATATAATGCACACCGGCATGATTCCCTGCAGGAAAGCCTAAAGTTACTCGTAAACGAACACCAATTGGCACACCACAACCTAATGTGTATACTCGTTCAGTTTGATAATATCAATTTTCGTGTTACGTCTTTCATTTTGTTATCAAATTGTTCGCAATATAACGGCGCATATTTTAAAACTAGTCCCATAATAATAGAGCAATAACTGGAATTTTAACAAATATTTTAATTTTGTATGCTCATCATCACAAAATTATTTATATCTTTCCAGTGTTCTGATATAAATTTTTGGTCCTTTGATACCAAAATTCTTTCATTTTGGTATCAAGTTGTTCACAATGTAAAGGTGCGCATTTTAAAACTAGTCCCAAAATAATAGCACGATAAATAGAATTTTAACAAATATTTTACAATTTTGACCATAAACATATTTATAATCTTTTAAGTGTTCTGACACCAGGTTTCATGTTATATCTTTCATTTTTGGTATCAAATTGTGTGCACTCTAAGGGCGCTTATTTTGAAACTATCTCGAAGTCGATTGGATTAAAAATGAATTTTATACCAATATTTTTGTATTGGACGCAAGCGCTGTCCACGGCTAGGGCTCAAGAGAAAATAGTGGACATGACCGTCGTCCACAGCCATCAATAGTGTTAATAGCAAACTTTTTACTATTTTTGCTCAGGTTTTGCAATACTAATCACAGCGGACAACACTATGCGTAAGAATTTTATTTTTTCCCTTTTATGATTGTTAAAATGTGGTCCCTGGTAAAAAGAAAAATAATACAAAATTCATAGGTGACATATTTTGGCCATAACAGTGCTAGGAAGTCTGGCAAGATTAAGGTACTGAGTGGGTATGCGTCCAGGGCCGATCTTCTCCACCCGAGCTGTCAGGCGAGAGCTGCCACAAAGATATTATTTCCTAATTATTTTAACGACTGATTTTTTTCTGTTTTCTGAGGGGAGCCACTACGGCTCCCTGGAGCTTATTGGGCTAATAAATGTTATATTAACCTGGGACATTAGCTATGGAGTTCAGACCTACCAGCACCAGAACCTGGCCCCTTCAGAGAGGTTTCAGGGAGTAATGACCCTGGAAAACCCCCTTGTGGTTGGGAGGTTATACCATTGCTCCCTGAAACCTCTCTGAAGGGGCCAGGTTCAGGCTCATGGTCCCTGGTAGGTCTGAACTCCATAGCTAATGTCCTGGTCTAATATAACATACATTAGCCTGATGAGCTCCAGGGAGCCACGGAGGCTCCCAAGCCTTCTTTGGAGGCTTGACCAAGCTTCTTTATCTGGTTACTTTCCCATATTTATGACCAGTTGGCAAATTTTTTCTGATCCTGCCTCTTTACTGTATCTGTTTGTTTTCTCATCTTCTGGCCAAGGTTCATTATATGATTACTTCATCTTTTTTAGAATACTGAATAGGAAAATTGGGTTACATCTTAAAACACTATACTTCTTTATTTTTAACAGGACCTTCCAACTTTTACACAAAATGTGCAGAGGTTCATCAATGATCTCCGATACTACCGTACCTGCAATGCTAGTCTACCACCAGGCACTGTAAAGTTATAGTACACTTATTTTGTATGGCTCAATCATAAGGATTGTGTCAAGATTTGCACTGTTGTTTTGATTGAAAGACAAATATGTTCAAATTTATTTGAGAAGAAGTAGTGCTCTGTTACCAATCCTTTGATCCACTGTGTGGAACTAATAGTCAGTCAGTGAGCAAAACAAAGGCTTCACATAGATCTAAAACATTATGCATATCATCATCATATCCATATTCATTATCTCCTCTCAAGATATATTGCTACTACAGTTGCAGTTATCCATATACACAATTCAGTGTTGTCACTCATTTATTCATCACCACATCATCATCTGGCGAGTCATTCCTTGTTGCTTTGTTCAGGTGGATTATTTAATAATGTAGCCTCTTTCATATCAACAGAAGAATTATTACTTTTGTGGCAGGTTTCAACACTACAAACATTACCAAAGTGACTATACTTTGCAGTAAACTCATCGTTGTTCAGGTTCCATATTTGATTGAGATTTCAGAATGACTGGTTGCTTCCGGACACCAATAGTAACTAGTTATTTGTCACCTGGCCATTTGAAACCAGAGTTGTACATTATGTCTAAACCATATTCCATTCATGGTCAAATGTGTGAAATAGGTACATTAAGTCCACATTAACAAATTTAGTAGAAAAATACTAATCCTCAACTCAAGTTAGACAAAATGAATCAAGGCTTCCACACTGCTTTAAATTATAATTTACTGCATTTTCTTTGTTGTCCATTTTAAAAGATATACTTAAAACCCTTAAATTGCTCATGCAACTCTCAAATGAAAATAGTCAGTGCACCTAGTCCCAGTGGGAGATTAATGTGCCATGCAATATTCAAAAGTCCTACAGATTGTATTTTGACATCATTCAACACTAAAGACCTCTAGCAGTTGTTTCCTATATTGGAACAAAATTGTGAAAGCTTTAACTTCCATTTTGGGAATTACAAGTAATGTAGTAAAAAAAATGGCACAAGTTAGGTGCATCACAATCCATTTTCTGATGTCAATAATGCCAAACCATTGATGCCAAACAAAATTTCAAGGACTTTTATGAAGACCTAGAAGATATTAATGATGATAAAAACTTTCAAATTTGACATTTTCAACCTTTCCTCACATCACTATTGCCAAATTAAATGATAAA
This sequence comes from Procambarus clarkii, assembly GCF_040958095.1. NCBI lineage: Eukaryota > Metazoa > Arthropoda > Malacostraca > Decapoda > Cambaridae > Procambarus > Procambarus clarkii. The sequence continues at coordinate 22,100,071 of NC_091180.1, read as the reverse complement.
TTTTTTCCAATCATCAGAAAGAAATGTTTATTGATATCAAGAATTTTTTTTATGTACAACTGAAAATTTACCAACTTCAGTGTGTGCAGTTTGAGGGTTTTAAAACGACGTGTAAATTATATCGGGTCATAGTATAATTTCACATTTTAATTACAAATTTAGATATCATATATCAGTAGAATGCAACCTTGCTTTGGCAAATCACCTGATGCAGGGCACACTTTGCAGGTCATATTTACTCACCCACTTCACCAAACAAATGTCTGGTAAAGTGAATGGTGTGCTTATTTGCTTAGAATGCCGAGCCAGAGTTCATAGACCTCGGGAAATATTGATGGGCCTGGTTCATTTATACCATTTTGGGGTCATGACCCTACCTTTAAAAAATTAGATTTAATCCTTAGACAGCGGTTATCATCAATTGTTGATTCACTGGTTAATGCAGTTATCATATGAATATTTAAAAAAATGTCTGGGTTTTACATGTATGATACAAATATGGATATAATAGGTCTATGTGGATGTAATGGCATCTACCTTGACCCACAAAAAAATCCTGCCACCATTTCATAGTCTGAATCCGGTTATTGTCATGAATGTTACTAGGGAAATGCGGTCATCATATAATGATTTAAATAATTATTGTCTGAGTTTTGCATGTATGATGCAAATATGGATATAAAAGCTCTTTTTGGATGTAAATAAAACAAAACAAGTGATAAAACAACTGGCGAAACAGATAATAAATCGGGTAGAGCCAGCAAAGGTGAGCACCAGACGTTGACAAGTGCCAGACGCAGACTTACAGAGCACTTCCACCCAGTGAAACAATAAATATTTACTTATCTTCATGTTTTTCTTATATTCTGCATACAAATTAATAATTCTATAATAACAAATCTTTTTTGGACTTAATTTTTTGTGCATAGACAAATATGACCATTCCTCCATAGCCGCTGTCTAAGGGTTAAGGGTCTGATCCTTAGAAATACTGACAGAGTGAAATTTCTATACACTCAAGTTTTCCAGATAGTTGTCCATCATAAGATAAGCTGAAATTAAACTTTGTTTAGTGAAATTTGCTCATACATACAGTTTGGGAAATAGTTTAAGAATGGTAACTTGTTTAATAATTCTTTGATTACATTAAAAGATATGTAGATAAATGAAACATTAGGAGAAACTGGCATAGCAATGTATTTTTGTCATAAAAAAATTACATCATGCAAATGCCTCTGGAAGGCTGCAACAAACCAGGCATGGGGGTCTCATATAATTTGCCATATTGAGGTTGCACTGTAATGTGTCTGACAGCCAATTTAAGGTAATTGGAAACTTAAGGCTTCGACTCCTAGTTTGTATTAAACATTTTCTAGTGATTTCTTCTTACTGTTCACAATATTAAAGGGTATATTGCAAATTTCATGTGGTCACAGTTAATGGGATGTACCCATCTTACTACTTTACTTCATTTATAAAATATTTATGGCTATGATAATTGCTGTCATCTTTTATTATTTCCAGCATGTATGCTTTCTGTTATTTTTGTTTTGTTTTGTTTAATTTAATTAAAGATCAGCTGTTGGTAAGAGTATCCCTCTGTCATATCTTTGTTGTCACTGTTTTCTGTCTAGACCCTTAAACATGTGCATGTCACCTTGCTAATGTAACCCATCACCTCTGACACTACCTTTGTCTGTATGTTTTTTTCTACCAACTGTTTGCTGTCAACATCTGTCTGTATTCTACTACACGTACTAGGTTTTCACCCGAGCCTTAGGTTCCTTTTTACTAAGACTGTGGTACTTGTCAATAATTAGGGAAAAGCCCGAGTCTGTGATCATTGAACCATGTGATACATATGTGCTTAAGTTTTGTGGACCAATGTACAATCATGTCTGGTGTTCCAACACAGATTGTAATGTCACTACCAAAACTTTGTTCAAAATATTTAATTTTGTCAGGTTCCCCATACTTATGAAAAACTCTTGGTTGTGACATTTTTGGAATGTCATTTTGTGTGATTGTGCAACTTGGGTATTTGAGATTTTTATGTAACTCTTCAAACATGAATATTAGGTTTAACTGTAAATTTCTGCAATTTCTTTTTTCTTATTACATTCTTATCTTAAGCATTCCATTAGTAATTTCACTACTATTGATTAGTTAAGTAAATTAATCATTTTACATTAAATAATCTAGTAATAATTATGTTAAATTATACTCTTTACCAGACTAGTGATAACTTGATGGGTAAGATAAACATTGACTGAGGCGCTTCTGCCACAGAAGATATATGATCATAATTGATTGGAAATTATGTTAACAATAAAACAACACATCATTGAACAATCATTGTAAATTAAATTCACTAAGACTTATAAGATCAAAAATATAATACTGTACATGTGACTAAGATATAATATGCAGTTACACTTGTTGAATTAACACTGCTCACCATGAATAACATATTTTATATCTGCTTAGCTGATGGGCATTCTGGCTAGCCACTGCTCATGGTAATTTTTGTTTTTAAGATATTTTCAACACATTACGTTGCACATTCCAGTACCAAGTTATTGGGTAGACATTCCTTCAGCTTTTTTATGTATATTCTTTAAATTTTAATTAAAGAGCCAACATTTTTCATACACAAATGGCTGATGAGAAAATCTGTAAAATTTAACATGAAGGCTGAGATAGCACTTGGGCAACAGAAAATTGATCCATGTCCAATGAAATGGTGAATGTGTTACGAGAAGTTGAAGCAATTAGTACTGTAAGTGACTTTTCATTGCCAGTTTTGGGTACATTAATTTGCATTTGCCTTTTGGTTTCCATGGTCTATTCTTCGGAAACGATTTCAAACATATATGCTCTTCATAAATAATAGTGTATGTAAAATTAAACTTTTCTATATTTTCATAAAAAAAAAAAATATTTCTGTGCAGTTTATTGAACTGTTTTGCCTGCAAAATTCATATTAATTAAAATACCAATTTAGGCCTCAATATTTTAAATTTGCTTCAGATTTTATATATAACTACCAAGAGTACGCATGATTTTTTGGTATCTTTCATATTATGAAATTTGATATATGAAATAACTATTAGCACTAATTGCCAGATATGATTTTATCCTTTTTGTAATATATATTTTGTATGATACAAATGCCTGTTGGATCAAGACACACTGGTATTTTTCATTGTTAACATATATCAAAGAATTTTCTTCTCAGCCATTTCTTTTGGTAATTGAGTTTTAAAGATCTGGTTGTTGCCAAAGACGCATCTTTTAATATTAGCACTGTAAACATACAAATGTTTTCTTTTCTCATAAAACAGTAAACTGCTTAATTGTTTAAATATACTTTTACTTTTGTCATGACAATCTGGAACATTCTTGATGAACAGAACTGCAGTTTAGTAGATAATTACCTTTCACAAAAAAAAAAAAAAAAAGTAAGTAAATATAATTTGAGACATCATTTGATCCAGAGGAAGTATTCTTAAATATCTTATTAGTGTGCCATTAGTATTTAAAAAAAATTAGTGCTAAACATTCCTGCCTGTTGAACCTAAGGATTAAAGTGAGGCAATGGAAAGCAAGTTGTACTTATATTTTTCATATCACTCTGCGAGCATGGTGAGTACCGTATTTGCCGGCGTAAAAGACGCACCCTTGCATAAGATGCACTCTCACATAGGACACACCCCTATTTTACAAGGATATGATGTGGGAAAAACTATTTAAAATATATTATCATACATTTATTTAAAATATAAGTAGATTTTGTACTCCAACTCCTCCTACTTCTAAGATCAGCTGTATAGTTCTTTATATTTTGGCCAAGAGAATCGCTATACAGGATGTGAAACTTGTATGTCTGGATATGATGTTTTGTGTTGCCACATCAGGACACTCCCTCCCTATCTGGCTCGCTGGCGTCGTGAGGAGACTTGGTGGGCAGCTGCCAGTGTGTGATGTTCCATAGGTCAGTCCTCTGTCCTTTTGAAGCCTTATGCTCCTGCTGCTGTCTTTACCAATTTTGCCAGAAATCTTTTTTTCCTTTTCCTTTTCATTTTTCTTCCCCTTTCTAATTGTCATTTCCTGCCGACCTTTTGTCAGTCTTGATTTTCTTTGTCAGTTTTGATTTCTTGATGTCTTTTTTTTATTTGAAATGAAAAAGTGATGCAACCATTAAAAAACTCTTAAAATATGGCCTAATTAAAAAACCCTCAGAGCGCTTTAAGGTGCTTTGCGTAATGCAGTGGTTAAGGGTAGTGTCCCTGTGCCCTTCCTCCTACCACCGCAACTGGCAATGGGAAACAGCTCTGGTGAGGCTGCGTATTGGTCATATGCGCTTAACGCACGGACACTTAATGGAGCGCCACCCTGCTCCTTATTGTCCTAACTGCATTGTCCCTCTTACAGTTGTGCATATCCTTGTTGAATGTCCTGACTTGCAAGACGAGCGTGTCTTGCTTTCCGACCATCCCCCGCGGTCACTTTTACCTTGATATAATTCTTGGTGAATCGGATACATTTGATATCATTTGCTTTATGCATTTCTGTTCTCTTATTGGCATCCTCAGTGATATTTAGCGCCCTCTGGTTATTCCGCACATTTGATGGTGCTACATAGCCTTCCTGGTTTGGTGCCTTCTTTTGATAATTACATACTTCGAGGAGAATTTTTGTATTTAGATAATGTTTCTTAAAGGTAAGTCGTTAAATAATTGACATATCAGGAGTGGGTTATGTATGCTGGGTAAGGTAGCGAGATGATGATAGCTTCCTTTATAACTGCCGACGTATATCTTAAACAATTTTTCGTAAGTTTGTGAAAACACACGGTGATAACTATGCTTGTTTTCAATATTTTATTATTAGCAACGATTTTTGTGCCTGACGGCTCCCTAGCCTATGGTGCTTGGTTTCGCATCCATAAACGTTCACATTAGACACAGCATTCTTTTTTTTACATTAAAAAAAAAAATCTTGTCTTGTACGCCGGCAAATATGGTATACACTCCCTGTATTGGTACCAACAGTAGCAGTGCATGTTGGCTGGAGAGTTGGTATACCAAGTGTATGTCACATTGATATTTATTTTTATAATGAATATGCATAGGTCGTGGCCAGTCATTCTCTTTTTCATGCATCTTTTTTTTTTTCTGTGAACATTCCTGTTTCAATTTGCATCTGTTAGTAAAGTATATTCTGATTTTTCCATCTAGTGTTTCGGCATTTCATTACATTCATTAAATCAGTGTGTATTATTACAAAGTACAGTATGCTTTTTTTTCAGTCATATAGCTTTTTGTGTAAATCTTGTACAAATATACTGTAAATGCTTCAGCTCGTATTTTTTATCCTTATTACAACTTGCTTTTACAGATTCTATACATATCTTGAATATACAGGAAATTAAAGTTTTGTACAAGTACTCCTTGAAGGCTCCTCACTGAGATGACTCCTCACTACTGAGTCACATCAGCTATAGGAGTCCTATATGGCCTACCAGAACCAGAACCAGATTCACGAAGTAGTTACGCAAGTACTTATGAACATGTACATCTTGCCTCAATCTTTGATGGCTTTGGTTACATTTAATAAACAGTTTAAGAGCATGAAAACTTCCCAATCAATTGTTGTTGTTATTATAAATAGCCTCCTGGTGCTTCAGAGCTCATTAACTGCTTAATAATTGTAAAAAAAGTTGCCAAAGATTGAGAAAAGATGTACAGATTCGTAAGTGCTTGTGTAACTACTACACGAATCTGGCCCCTGGCGCTCTACTCCCCCATCGCAGAGCAACCTGTCCTCTCAAATAACACCACATTTTGACGTCAAAATACCCACTGGATAAAATATGATTTACTTGAATCATAGTGACTCGCAGACATTTTTTGCACAGGTCATTGGTTAGGCTAGGTTCAGTTTTGGCAATTTAGTACATCTTTTTGTCTTGTGACAACTTGAGAGGATTGGCTGTACAGTGTCCAAAAAGTAAGTGAAGCAATACAGACAACTGAAGGTTCATAGAAAATGAAGCACTGAAACAAGCAAGCGACTTTACAGACAATTTACTCAAAAAAACTATCTTGAACACCCCTAGTTACAACCACTCAAGAGTTTCACCTTGTTGTAATGAGTGGGGCTTCTGTATGACTTCCTAGAGCTGGTGGGTGTTGCTTCTGCCCCCTCTCCAAGCATTAAATTCAGAGGATTAAAAAATGTTGGGCACCCATTCAGGTCGTTGGGCCACCCATTCAACTTTGAACCATAGACAGCATGCCCATGCACACACTGCCAGGCCTGGACTGCTGGAATTCTACATTCATCAAGAATTGCGAAAAACCATTATCACAGGCCCTAAACAACTTTTGGAGATGGAGCCTAGGCACTTGGCATACTTCAAACAGCACAGGTCATGCAACTTCACAAAGGAGGTAGCAAAGCTGATGCAAAAAATTATAGACCAATAATTCTAACATTGCAAGTCATAATCCTTGAAAGAGTGCCAAGATGATCACAAAACACATGGAATCACAGTGCTTGCATAGCCCTGGGCAACATGGGTTCAGAACAGATAGCTTCTGCCTCTCTCCATTGCTAGACCACTATGACATGGCCATAGATGCCAGACAAAATGCTGATGTAATGTACTGTATAGTGGTACCTCGGAATACGAGTGTCCCTGTATACGAGTTTCTCAGAACACAAGCAGGATGCGCTCTGAAAATTTGCACCGGAATATGAGGGTGTTAATATGCGTACAGGCCGACTAGCGCATGGTGGCATGGCGATCGCACCTCAGTTTACCAGTGCCTCGCGCCGTGACTATCCCGCGTGAATTTTTCACAGGGATTTCCGTTTTTTGTCGGATTTTTGGTCATTTGAGCATAAAAGTTGTTATTATATATCTTGCCATGGATCTCAAGAAAGCCAGTGGTAAGGTTCGACCTAAGAAAATAGTTGTGGCCCAAAGGCCCACGTTGAAATGTGATGCAAGATCGAACTCTGTAGCCCCAGATATAATGAACCCAGACCTTGCTACATCTTTGACACACCCACTTGATCCTCTTCATGCTGCTCTCACTTTTTTGGCAGGGGTTGAGCCCCACATCCCCAGTGGTGAATGAATGAATTATATATAATGTATATATATGTGTGTGTCTGTCCTGTCTCTCTCTCTCTCTCATCATGGGTGGGTATAGGAACAGATGACTGCTGACTCCTGTTAGGTAAATACATCTCCAGTTACTGATCTGAAACCCATCTTTTAGAACTGGCAGAATGTTAAATAAGATGTTCTTAAATTGACTGGATACTGTATGTCTTGGCCTTATATCTGGGCTTTTGGATATCTAAAAAGGCTCTTATGGTTCATTGCTTGTAAGGTCCTGGGGACCATGGACCATGTCCATGGTCCCCGTCAAACTTCCTTTGCCATGGGTAGGGTTTTCCGAGATGGTCTCTTCCCTTTGGAAAGGGGAAGTTTTATTAGCCTATAAAGCAAATACTAGTTCTGTTTTAAAGCATTTCATGAACAAGTAAAGTATTAGTCAACAAAATAGCATATATTTCTTTGGAATGTATATTTTCTCGTAAAATTAACCATTTAAATTTATAAATAAAAATATTTACATGTCATGCAAGTCTTTTTCATAAGGTAAATTTAAATGAAGTATTGTAGATTATAAAATATTAGGTAAGGAGATCAACTTTGTACAAAAGTACAATAATGAAAATAAAATTGTGTATTTGATAAGAATTAAAATGTTGGAGAGCTCAGTATGAATAATTTGTTCTCGTCAGATTTTATCCATCTTAGTAGTTTATTAACATAGATAATTGCATTATGTTTGGTTACCAGTGGCTCCAGTGCAGCATACAGCTCAAACTCCCTAGTTACCTGAAAAGATAGTCTAACATAATTATCACATGTATTGGCCTGCAAACAACTATGTATATCAATGTGCTCGTATATATACAACTATGTATATCAATCAATGTGATATCAATTACTGTAGAGACATTACTTAAACTACTTGCTTCTAGAAAAGAAATGGTTCCAAAATTATGCAAATACAACCAACTTGGATTACTTTGTGTAAGCCCTAAAATTAACAGACTGTATAGCTAAGACATTAATGAACAGTATTACAGTAGAACCAACTAAATTTTTCAGCCCCCTCAAACAACAGCTCATTTGGATCCAGGTCTGCCAGGTCTGAACTTTTAGCCTGGGGTTTGAAAGTCTTATACCACACTCAGATATAAGACTTTTATTCATGCAAATGAATAAACAAAACAAAACAACAATTGGTGCAAACAACAAAATCATGAGTTAAAATACATTCCAAAAATCCAGCATGTAATGAATGTATTGGAATGCTCCTTTCTGGGGGAATTCCTTGGTGGCTCCCTGAAGCCGTTTCTGATATAGCTTCCAAATACTTAGTCACATCAGTTGTAGGCATCTTGTTGGCCTACTGGGGACCAGAGTCAAAACCTGCCAATATCCCCCCTCGAAGAGGCACAAGGAGCAGGGGGATTGTCATGATTACCCTCTCCAAGAGACCACCTAGAAAGTATATGAGAAATTGCAGACAACTGCATGTTTATGAAAATGAAGCACATAAACTGTCAACAGTGTGAGGGAATAGATTTCTAGCTCTCTTAAATATATGATGGAGAGTGCACACCACCATTTTGAGACCCTCACTGGTGCATGTGTGTGTGTGCACTGATTCTAGTTTCGGTAATACGAAATGTAAACTTGCCTTGTCGGGTACCTGGTGACAGTTTTTGTCATCAGTTCCCAGTTAGTATCACGCTGGCCATCATAGGTACTGTACTTCCATTCAGTAATTACAGGAAGGTGTAATATGGAGAACAGCTAGTAAACTCCAAGGGATTGAAAATCAAATAATAGAGTCTGGTGGTACTGAACCAAGTTGGGTCATTCCAACGCAGCTCCCCCCAAGTTGGGGAAAGCTGCGCAGACAGCAGAGCAGCGACATGTGATGTCACACTTGTTTGCTTGTTTTCTGTTGGGGGAGTTCTATCCACTAGTTTGGCTTTTGGTAGCAATTTTTACCAGAATAGGGGTTTGTTTTGGGGCGCTTACCTTTCTGGGTGCCTGATCCGGTCGATGGCAGACATAGAATGCTTCCAACCACACGGGGGTTTCTATAAGCCATTGCTCCCCGTGCCTCATCTGAGGGGGCAAGGTTCTGTCTCGTGGTCCCCGGCAGGCCCTCAGAACTCCATACACATGACTGATGCCAAAGTCTGACATTAGAATATCAGCCTGGATAAGCTCCGGGAAGCCGAAGGGGTTTCCCCCAGAAAAAAAAGTACCTCCTGAAGGGTAGTAGTCAACATCCCCTCTCCAGCCCAAGTGGGGGTGGGAATGTTGTAGCGACCACATGAAGTAGTGAAGGTAATAATGATCACAATTATTCTGTTGACATTGGATGCTTGTTTCAATATACAAGTTTAGGGTGGAGGCAAACAAAGGCACCAGAGCCAAGTGGTAACCCAGTATGGTGCAGAGTATCAAGACGTCGAAGAGTTGAAGGAGAGGCAGAGGAATAGGCAGGGCAGCCACAATCGAGTTTAAACAGCACACACGAAGAGTGCAAATAAAGGATTATGCATTTATTGGATCCCCAGGACATTTAGGACAAGACTTCAAATAAGGTAAGGGCCTTATAACATTTAACTCAGAGGTGAGCAACATGGGGCCACCAAGACAAATGGGTGTCAAAGCTCAATGCCCACTGCAAAATCTTTAGAAAGTACAGTATCAACCATTTTTTATTAACACAGTGCATCCCATCTAGACATTTTCCATGCAGTACTACTATTCACTCACTACAACTAGCCATTATCATCTTGGCTTCCTCTGTCTCCTCCTCCTCCCAAATTTCTTCAATACTCTTATGTATATTTATACAGTATACCAGAAACCTTTAGCATTCTTTTGAAAGTAAAATTGGCTAAAAAGATTGAATTACCCATCCCAGTAGTGTGTGTGTGTCCATGACCATGTATACCATCTTTAACGGTCTAGACACAGAATGTACGCGATGGTGCAGCAGCTGATACAAGCCAAACAAACGCCGTTGACCTTTCTCCGTCTGGTAGCTAAGAAAAAAACATAATAAACAGTGAAAGTCATCTGATTTTACTAAAATATATAATGCTCAATATATATCAATCAAATAACACCATATATCTCTATCAAATGAAAAATAAAGTAGTAATATAGAAATATAGCATTGATAAAATGAAGGCTTATTACTTTACAAGTAGGAAAAATTTTCATGATGATATATCTTAAGAGAATACACTTGAAACAATTTTCAAGTGCAAATAATTATTTACAAGTAAAATTGTAAAATCCTCCAGCCACATTGAAATTTTAGTTTATTGTTTACAACAATGGTATAAAAAGAAGGAAGCCTTACAAAAAATTTTTGCTTACTATTTTGTAAAATCCCCTTTATGAGTAAACTAATTCTGGTGACCTCATCGGTAGAGTACAGAGCAACCATGCTCAAACTGATTGGAATTCCTTAGTAATTAAACAGTAATTTGCAGGTACAGCTTTAAAAACAACAAAACCCCAGCATTGAATCTAATGAAACGCTCCTTTCTGGTAGAACCCCAGTGGCTCTCTCTAGCTATTTTCTTGAGATTGCTCCACTCTACACTCCCCGACCTTGCTATCGGATCTCAATCATTCGTTTATTCCATCAATTCGTTTGTGATCTGACCCCGGAGAAGCCTATGTAGTTCCTCAGCTAGCCACCAAGTTGCCGGTGGTGCCACTGTTTGCTTTTGTTTACATGCGGGCAAAACCCTTCCTCCCTCTCTCACTGATTTATATCTGTGCATATTTTTTGCATTCTGCTACTAGTGTGCCTAGAAATGCAGGAAATATGTTGTTTAGGACTTCAACAAGCAGTGAAGTCAAGAGAAAACATACTGTTATGATCTATTATCAGAGCATTCAGTTTATAAAGGAAGATGAATCTGGAATGTCTCTTGTGTGGTGAATAGAGGCGCAGAGGAATGTGTCCAAATTTGAGATTGTGATTCTCTCTCTCCTGAGCAAATTTATAATGCCAATGAAACAAGTATGTACTGGTGTATGTTAAGCTAACCAAACCCAACCAAACATAATATAACCTAACTAAAGCTAACCAAAGCAAACCTGATCTAACCAAATCAAACTAGGGAAGGGGTGCCTTAAGCGCATGTAGCTAGAAGGGAACAGTATCGAAAGTCTACACATGTGAGGTGTGTAAATACACACATGTGAAGCTAACACTAAACCAATGAGCAACACACAAGCAAATGGGGCCCCATAGGATAGAGTTCAAAAGATGGCCAACACTTATCTAGAAATATTTGGAGAGTTCCTACTGTGACACACAGATTTGAAGATTTGAAGTACAATTTGCAAAGCACCAGTTATAACTTAAATGATGTTTAAGGCCTAACACTAGAATAGTTGGGCAACTTACGGAGCTGTGTATTCTGGACAAGTAAACTGAGCAGTTGTTTTGGATTTGTAGAGAAAATGTCTAAGTTCAGGTGCCCCAATGGCTTTTACAGTGTAGGAAGATGTACGTATAGCAGTGTTTATTCCTTCTAGGCAGTGATGTCTTCGTAGCCGCTGAAAAAAGAATATATTCAAACATACATATATATATATATATATATATATACATACATAATTTTTATCCCATTTCTTACTTTACTGTGATTGGGAGGCAATTGCGGAGATGTTTTTTATATAGTGAAAGAAGATTATAGATACGTAAAGAGAATAATATAATTTGTCCTTTCACTGTTTTATCATAAGCAAGAATTACCAGACTGCAGCAGTGATTCACAGCAGCACACTATTGCTTATAAAGCTGAAAAACCTGAATCAGAAAACATTAATTAGCAGTAACCTGTTTTATAATGAAATTGAACACCTAATGTAAATCACAAACTGTCAATGCAGTATAAATAAAATTGGCCTGACTTGCTACAAGATCAATGTTATACAAAGAGAACACTTATCTCATTAGGCATTAGACCATGTTTTGAATATCACCAGTGCTCATCAAAGAAAATTACGTTTCAAACAAAATTCAATTTATTTTTCACCTCCCAAATAATACTCATTAAAATTCTACTTACATCAACAATCTTTTGTTTTGCTTCAGACAGTGTGAAGAACTGTTCTCTGTCGACAGACAGCAACAGGAGACATGCCTCACAATCATCAGCAAGGTAAGACACATGACCATACAAATACCCACTGAAAATGTTATGGAAACATTAAAAGAAAATTAAGCTACTTTAATATGCATTATCGTATTATTGACATGTGTCCTACTTGTCTTTCCTCGTTATCAAGTAAAGTGACCCATGCATAACCCCTCCCTCCGAGCAGGGGCAGAACTCCTAGAAAACAGTCAATAGGACAGCAGGAAAATGCCAGAGTAAACCCAAGCGAATGCTTCCTTTGGAAAGAGGAGAGGAAACAAATGGGGTGGCTGACAAAAGGGTAAGGAACCAAGCCAAATCAAACATCCAGGTCAACACAGCCTGTTAAAACACGAGGCAAGCCAAGTAATATGCAAACCACTGTCTCCCAAAGGACTGGAGTGAGCATCCTGGGTATGGCCCCCAAGGCTTCCACACCCAGGCACAGTAGGTCTCCCCTTCCCCCTCCCAGGGAGAGGGGAGCTGTGCAGACAGCTGTGCGGCGACGTGTGATGTCATGATCGTTGCTCGTTTCTTTTAGGGGAGTTCTAGCCACTTGTTCGGCTTGAGGTAGCAATTTTCACCAGAATAGGGGTTTGTTTAGAGGCTCTTACCTTTCTGGGTGCTTGACCCAGTCGATGGCAGACATAGAATGCGTCCAACCACACGGGGGTTTCTATAGGCCATTGCTCCCCTTGCCTCTCTGAGCAATGGTCCCCAGTAGGCCCATAGAACTCCATACACATGACTGATGCCAAAGTCTGACATTAGCATATCAGCCTGGATAAGCTCTGGGGAGTCAAAGGGGGTCCCCCCAGAAAATGCCAATGAAAAGAGGAGGTAAACCAAAGTCTTCTTATTTGTTGAGAAAAGAAAGCTCAGGGCCTTCAGCTAATGAGAACTCAGCAGCTGGCTATCAAAACTTGATAGACAGCTGACCTCGAAAAGCTCATGTACAGTAATTTTAGTGTTACGTTAGATTAGGTTAGGCAAATAAACAACATTGAAGCCCTTTATCAAGCAAAATGACAATCTCCTACAAGGCCAGCTAATGATTTCTCCAACAGTTGAAATTTCTGTTATTGTCAATACAATAAATTATCTGAGCATCTAATTACTTAATTATGTTTATTGCTTATGGAAATATAAATTATGTTGGTTGTGGTAAAAGAATTTTATGAATATATTAATTTTTTGGACTTTCCTGGTTAAAAAGTAAGCCAACTTGCAAGTTTGGCTGACTCGCAGAGGAAAGGGGCGGGGGATATGATGCAGATTAGCGAGCGTAGACAATAGTAGACAATCCTTAACATACAACATACTTAGAATAGAACAACTTTTATGTTAAACCAACCACTCGATATATTGCTCTTGTAAACATTATTCTTGCATCACATACCTTGGTGTCATCCATTTTACATAACCATTTCAAGACTTGTATTTTCCCTTTTTACAATTCTTAAGACAGATTTTTATGAAGATGTTATCTGAAGTCATATTTCTGATAATACAGTATAGATATATCATTTCTCACTTCCACTATTTAATTAACCTATGAAATTCTTATAAATTTGTTCTTAAATATGGCAAGAGGTTGAAAGCACATTAATAACACACAATATAATGCAAATTAATTTGTATAACTCGTTGAAACAAGAATGGTGAAGATTGGTGAAAATAAAACATAAAATCTTACTTTGGATCAAACTTTGGCAAGCAGATTGGCATCCAGTTTTCACTTGTCTTCAAGGATTCTGTTGCATTTACAAGATTAAATAATAAGTGGAGGTCTGCTGGATGGAGAAGAAACTTTTTCATGCGTACCAAAGAGATCAGCTGGTTGTGGCAAATGATCAAACCAAACACCAAGTTCTGTAAAACCACAACATTTCATTATTAATTACTGAAAGTTATAACTGACATCATTACTTTCAACTAAACTTTTTAATATGTCCAAGACTAGTCACATAGAATTTAATAAAATACTGTACTTTATGTGTGTCAAAGTTATTTTCAGGACAGCAGGCCATATTTTATATAATTGTACATGGTGCAGGCAATGAACAGGAAGACTTCTCCCTCCTGGAACAAGAAAAAAAAAAAAAAACGAAAGAAAAAATCAGCGTTGAATGTAATGAAACTCAATTTTCTGGGTGAGCCCCGGAGGCTTCCTGGAGCTTATCCAGACTGATACGAATATGTTAAACTTTGGCATCAGTGTGAATGGGCCTACTTAGGCCTACCAGGGACAACGAGCCAGAACCTGGCCACCCTCAGAGTGGTACGAGGAGCAATGGTCTATAGAAACCCCCCTGTGGTTGGAAGCATTCTATGTCTGCCATCGACTGGGTCAGGCACCCAGAAAGGTAAGCATCTGAAGCAATATATCCACAGCAGCCTGGATAAGCTCCGGGGAGCCGTAGGGGCTCCCCCAGAAAACACACAGTATAATACAAGTATCAAAAAATATTTACCTTATTCTCTAGCACATCTTTTTTGTTTTCCCCCCAACATTGCATAAAGTTTTGAAGCAAACGACTGAGCTACAGCAACCTGAGTATGGAATTCAGTTGTACCCAAGTTCAGAATTATGCTGAGCTTTCTTAAATGTTCACTAGTCAAGGACTGGTCATAGACATGTGCTTCCAAACATGGGTCTTGTAATGCAGTTGGCTTTGTTCTAGGCTCACAATTGAGGATCCTGGGTTCAATTCCTGTGCGAGACAGAAATGATTGGCATGTTTCCTTTCACCTAGCAAAACAAGTATCAATGAGTTGGCAGTGTTTGGGGTTGAATCCTGGAAAGGTCTATACTTTGAGTTTTGGGGGGATCTCAAAACAAGCCTAATATATGTATATACACAGGCTGCCTGTCCCTGACAGCTAAATATAATTAACTCGATGCAGTACCCAGCTGAGCCCAGGTCTCCCTCTTCCTCTCTCCCTCTTTTTCCTAATCTTCTGCTCTCATCTTTCTTTCCATATACTTCCCCTTCCCTCCCTTTCACCCTTCTCCAAATCTCCCTCTCTTTCAATTGTCCCCCTTCTCTCAATCTCTGCCCATTCTCTCTATCTCCAAACATCCCCCCTCCTCTTGCTCTCTTTTCTCCCGATTTCACCCAGGAAGGGAGAGGGAGGAGGCATTTCTATGATTTTCACAAAACCTGATTTTAAGTCAAACTTCGTGAAAATGGAAACCACCCAAGCCAGAGGGTCAGGAACCACCCCCAACGTCACCGCAAGCTGGAAGACATGACCTGAAACACCCACAAATCATGGGACCAAGCGTGGGCAAGATGCCGATATTTCTAGAAGCATGGCAGATGCTCTGACCCAAACAGGGCTGACACGCACATACCCCCAGGTTTCACGTGTGAAAGTTGGGTGAGGCTAGCCCCAAGCTCCTGCTTTGGACAGACAGGCATTCAGTTATATATACAGAATATTAAATTATTATTAACCACTTAATTGCACCAACCGAGAAAACTCTTTGATTTTTCCGTACCCATTCTAAATGTGTGTAATGTTGGTTGTGTACGAAATGGACTCTTAGGACCTTCAGTGAGAGGTAGCCATCTTGGAAAAAAATCACAGGATGCCCTATGGCTGCTGGCTGGGTTAGTACCTACTGAATGAGCAACCATGGGTGGCGCATGCCCCTCTGGCTCCCAAACACCTGTTGGACACGGTGTTGAAAGATCGTTTGTTGTCGTGAAATTTAAACCTTATTGTTTGAAGAACATAAGGGTCATAATATTGGTGAAGCTAGGGGCAATAAGGACCTAACACAAAGGTCAGATGCAAGTGATACAGCACCTATGAGGATGATATAGCGAGCGTATCCAGTTGTAGCTCTGAGCACCAACCTTGCCCACCCATGCTATCTCCAATTTATATTTATTTATTTTATTTATTTATTTATATATATACAAGAAGGTACATTGGGTTTGTGAGAATACATTGGATAGTACAGTATTTACATTCTTGTAAATATAGTTATATATAGTCATATAGTTGATACATAAATGAATCGTTTTCTGTGTTCAGTGATGATGCATCTGATACAAGCAGCATAGATGAACAGTGTTAGCATCTTTCATGGTGATGTTTTCCATAGATATTTTCATGAACAGCTGAATCTCTTCCTGACTGACGGACACTCTTTGAGGCTAGCTGAATCTCTTCCTGTGTGGGACCTTACAAAGCGATCTTTTCAATCTCCCGACACGACCCACCCACCCCACCCACCCTCCGTCTCGAGCCACAGGCAGACAGGATTAATACTGTATGGCCCACCCCATGGCTTTCATATCTGGACAATTCAATGATTATCCGGCTGACTGTCCGGATAGTGTAACATCGGCAGCAAGTTAACCGGCTCTGATTTTTTATCCGGCTAAACCAGCTTTTATCTGGCTCCCATGGTCATTTTGGCCGGATATTGAGATAACTTCATTCGGTCACAATTTTGGCTGTATAAGGGCGTTTTCCGGATGTTCGAATCCTGGATAATCGCGTGGTTACAATAACCCTAGGCACATGCAGCCTGAGTACTGAAGAATAACTCCTGGCTCTCTCACCCCTGGAGTACAGCTGCCACTCACAAGGCACAGCGCCCCAAAAAGACTGGAGCCAGAGCACACAACCGAGCCGATATACATGTAGCATCAGCCTCAAGAACTGGGGTGTGGATCGCCGGCGCGGTGGGTCTGGGGTTACCCCTTCCTCTTCCCAGGGAGGGGGGAGCTGCGCAGACAGTGGCACGACGATGGGTGACGTCATATTAGTTTGCTAGTTTTTGTTTGGGGAGTTCTATCCACTTGTTTAGCTTTTGGTTGCAATTTTCACCAGAATAGGGGTTTGTTTTGGGATGCCTACCTTTCTGGGTGCCTAACCCAGTCGATGGCAGACATAGAATGCTTCCAACTACACGAGGTTTCTATAGGCCATTGCTCCTCGTGCTTCTGTGAGGGGGGTCAGGTTCTGGCTCGTGGTCCCTGGTAAGCTCACAGAACTCCATACACATGACTGATGCCAAAGTCTGACATTAGCATACCAGCCTGGATAGCTTTGACCCCAGAAAAATTGTTTTTTCAAGCAAATCTTTCCATTAATATATTTACCTTAATTTTGGAGCAATACTGGATGATAGTCTGTGTAATGGTGTCTCGGACTGAGGTAGCCAGGGGTAGGCACTGGATAGCTCCCAGAAGGAAAGACGGATGAGAGTCCAACATATTCAATAAATTGTCTAGTAATCTTTCAGTTCCTCCTAATAAGTGTCGGAAATCATAATTACGTCGCTTTTCAAACATACGTGTTAGGGCAGATGATGTTAGCACACTGACAATCTGGTTCTGGACATACCTGAAAGAAAGAATTTTTCAATTTGTTTTGACAATTTTACAGTAAAAATTACAATTATTCTGACTTTTATTTTTGTAATTTAATTCCAACTAGTTGCTTGAAATTATGTACATTGAGTGCCAGGAAATGCTCAAAGTTTGCTTATTCAATCACAATCTTAATGTCTTAACTAAATAATTATATATACTGTAATATAGTTTGTGTATATATAATAATAATAATTATATACACACACACACACACCCTAGTAGTTTCAAAGCGTTACATGACAAAGAGTGCTGGGAAGACGGAACACCACGAGCGTAGCTCTCATCCTGTAACTACACTTAGGTAATTACACACACACACACACGAAGAAACATAAGAAAATTCACTTTCGCAAATAGAAGACGATTGGAAGATAATTGGAACAAGTTAGGTGAGAAGGTGGTGGAGTTTAAATTTTTAAAGAGTGTGTGTGTGTGTGTAATTACCTAACTAAGTGTAGTTACAGGATGAGAGCTACACACATGGTGTCCCGTCTTACCAGCACTCTGTCTTTAGCCTAACAAAATTCGTCAACAATTTCTTTAGTATATCGCCATCCATATATTTAAAAGCAATTCTGAAGTTAGAAAGCGTTGCATAGGCTCCTCGCACAACGTTCTTTATGTGGTTCTCAGGTTTTCTATCTAGAAGCACCCCTAGATTCCTTTCTTTATCAGAATTCTTTAAAGATTTTTCACATAATTTATAGGTTGTGTGGGGTCTATGTACTCCTATTCCACATTCCATTACATGGCATTTATTGACATTAAATTCCATTTGCCAAGTTGGAGCTCCATATACTTATTTTGTCCAGGTCATCTTGAAGGGCATGACAATCATCTAAGTTTCTTAACCTTCCTACTATCTTAGCATCATCAGAAAACATGTTCAAATAATTCTGTATTCCATCTGGTAGATCATTTATGTAGACAATGAACATCACCGGTGCAAGAACTGAACCCTGTGGAACTCCACTTGTGACAGTTCTCCAGTCCGATACATTGCCTCTGATTACTGCCCTCATTTTTCTATCAGTCAGAAAATTTTTCATCCATGTTAGAAGCTTACCTGTCACCCCTCCAATATTTTCCAATTTCCAGAACTCTGTCGAAAGCCTTTTTTAGGTCCAGATAGATGCAGTCAACCCAACCATCTCTTTCCTGTAAAATCTCTGTGGCTCGATCATAGAAAATGAGTAAATTCGATACACAGAATCTACCAGATCGAAAACCATTCTGTCTGATATTATATCATCTATCTCCAAGTGTTCAACCCATTTAGTTTTTATTATTTTTCCAATATTTTGACTAATTACACTTATCAATGATACCAGTCTATAATTGAGGGGGGTGTTCCTTGCTGCCAATTTTGTAGATTGGAACTATGTTAGCCTTTTTCCACACACCTGCTATGACTCTTGTACACAGGGATGTCTGAAAAATTAGCTGAAGTGGAATGCTGAGCTCAGTTGCACATTCTCTCAGAACCCATGGTGAAACTCCATCTTGGCCAACTGCTTTGTTCTTATTTAGCTCCAGGAGCATTTGTTTTACTTCGTCTCTAGACACCTCTGTGCGCTCTATGCTGTTCTCTGGAATACTTATTGTGTCTGGTTCCCTGATGATTTCATTTTGTACAAACACACTTTGGAACTTTTCGTTTAATGTTTCACACATTTCCTTTTCATTTTTCGTAAATCTGTTTCCCATTTTCAACCTCTGAATATGATCCTTTACCTAAAATTTGTTGTTTATGAATTTATAAAATAGATCTGGTTCAGTTTTACATTTGTCCTCAATCCCATTTTCAAAATTTCTTTCTGCCTCTCTTCTCACTGCCGTGTAGTTGTTTATCGCATCTTTGTATCACTGGTATATTTGGGGGTTTGGCCTCTTCCTATATTGATTCCATTTTTGTGTTTTGGTCTCTGGCCCTCTTGCAATTTCTGTTGAACCAATCCTGTTTCCTAGTTCTGCATCTCTGCGTTGGTATAAATTTTGTTGTGCCATTGTCATATATTTCATAAATCTTGACATACATCTCATTTGCTTCGTTTCCTAACAGCAACGAAGCTACTGCTTCATTGCTGTTATTTCAGTATGGTAGCAACAGCTAGCAACAGGGCGCCACCATATGGCCCCTTCAGAAATTGTAATTGAGAAATTATTGCATAATACAATTACTAATAATTTTCCTTGGAAAAGACAAAGATGTGCCTAACTCACGTGAGCTGCATGAGAAGCTGTGCTATACTAGCAATGGAGTGAGAAACTGCCACCAAGATCAGTGGTGATCTCACCAAAAACACAAATTTATGATCTCCTGCAACTACACATCTGATCACATCATCGCTGTCGGCCACACAGGACACAAGCGCTTGCATGAGTCCAAAAAGTGTGACTAGCCTGTCTTCTTTCCCATACCTGTAATAACACAACACCTATTGTTTAGCATTAGGAAAAGGCAAGCATTAGCACATCTTTAAACTTGATTTAACATTATTGAATTAAAGTACTTTAGTTTTCATATTACAAATTTCTGTATATTAGAAATTTTATTTTTCTGGATTATCCAGATTGTGTGTCAATATTATTGACAGAGATTATCACTGACCTGCCTTTATAGTGCAAAAAAACCAGCACTGAATGTAATGAAATGCCTATTCTGGATAAGCCCTGGTGGCTTCCTGAAGCTACTATACTGATATAGTGCCAGACTACAAGGTGCTATCAGTCACAGAGTTCCATTTGGATTACTGGGGTCCAAGAGCCAGAACCTGGCCCTCTCAGAGAGGTGCAGGGAGCAGTGGAACATGTGAAAAATTTTGTCAATTTATTCCTGTCTGCCACCACCAAGGGAAGGCACCTAGAAAGTCAGCAAAACAAAACCAGTGCTTGGTTAGAAATGAGGCCGCAGCCTCAAAATCAGCCAAAGAACTTCCCCAACAATGTAATCAAACCGTTAAAAATTTGTAAAACTAGCACAAGCTAGTTCACCTCAACTTTTCTCCTCTCATATTTGTGGGGAGGGGGGAGGCAGAGCAAGTCAGCTAGCTTGTTGACTTACAAGCCAGCTGACTTGAACTCACCTTCAGTTCTTATGATGGAAACTGCCCCAATATTCTGGGGCAGGGAGTGTGTCAGGAAGCCACCGGGGTTCAACCAGAAATAAGTATTTCATTACATTCAATGCTGGTTTTCAGGGGGAAAAGAGAGTGCCTACTACAGAGGAGGAACACCAAAGCAATGAATGACTTTGCCGTAATGTTTGTTTAAACTGAAAAAATGAAAGAAATTAAAGTTAATTCATAGTAACCATGCTTCTGTTTTAATGGCTAAATACAGAAAAAAAAATTAAAAACAATGTTGAGAAGAAAATGTGACTCACAAGTAACCACTAAAGTAAAAATTCCATCTTATATGGAACAGTACGTCTTACCTTGTGTAAATAGGCTTGCCCGATTCACTCAAGATAAAAACATGTTTCTCCTTTTGTATCCATTCAGGGTTCTGCAAATACTCTTCATCCAAGTTTTCTTCCTCAGTTTCCTCTTTCTGGTCCAATATCTGTAAAGCATCTTCTGATTCTGCTTTTTCATCATCATCTGCTACTGCCACATTTCCCATGCCTCCAACAAGCTCCTTTTCCTGCATGCAAGTTTAAAATTAGTTACATGAAATGTCAATTTATTATTTACACAGCATTACCTTTACAGTATGTCAATATACAGATAATGCAAAAGTAAAAATTCAATGCTATTTATAAGCTTAAATTTTTTTTTATACACAGTATATATACAGTGGTACTTCAACTTACGAATTCAATCCGTTTCCAGAGACGGTTCGTGAGCCGAGAATTCGTAAATGAAACAAATTTTCCAATAAGAAATAATTTGTCTGCCCTGGCGAGCAGACAAGTGGATTGGCTGGGAGCCTACACCAGCCAATCGTTGAGGTAAGCCAGAACTCAAACAGGTCACCATGACCCGTTTAAGACGTGAGGACACGCGAGGTGCCAGATCCAAACTGAGAAGGAAGGCAACGAAAGCAGCAAGTCTGTCACTCCACGACAAAACCGAGCCAGTCCCTAAACACCGGATGAATCAAGATGTGCTAATACGCGTCCCAGAGGTCCAGACACACCATCCAGGCACCCGGCGCCAAAAGCAGCCGGACCCAAGACAGAGGGGTCACCTGAAGGAGGGGCAATGAACCCAGGGGATCAGACAAGTCCAGTATGAATCACAGATCTGCCCAGTCCCGTTTCGGAACTGAAAACAAATGGGAAACCCAGTCCAGGATGACCTGACAGAGCGCAGGGAAAGAGGCCTGCCCCGCAAGTCCCAATCCTCCTGAAGAAGAAGGAGAAGGAGAAGCAGCAACGCCACTGCAGGCCAGAGGAAAATGACCCGAATTACCCACAAATCTTGGGACTAGGCAAGAATATACAGTTTTCAGTGTTGATACTTGAATTTTGGTGCGGCTGTGGTGCAATCTGGATCATGTACAGTATAGTAACTTCAGGACGATCACATTTTTCACTACTGTATTTTTAATACTAGGGGGGTTTTAATAGTAAATATATCTCCATCTTTCTGAAGGCATATGATATTTTAGGCTTCATTAGCATATCTTTGTTAATTACAGAATATATCAGCCAGTGCGTAGGTATCCGCTCTCCATAACTGACACACTACCAGACGTGATTATAAAAACACGTATATTCATTTGAACTTAAAAATATGTCCATGGAAAAATATTTAAAATGAAGCTTGTATTTCTATCTTTCTTGAGATACATAAAACATTAATGATTAACATATTTACATGAAATAAACATTGTTCTGAGAGAAAGTTGATCAGTCGATCGATCTGTGCAGGGTCAGAGGTCAGCGATTATAAAAAATACATGCATCTTCGCTAGTGTTTGAAATAAGCCTATGGTAAGGAATTTAAAATGAAGATTATATTTCTATCTTTCTTGCATCATATAAAACACAAGTTCATGAACGTACCTACATGAAATAAGCATTTTTTAAAGGTGAATATTGTGGGTTCTGAGCTCGACGAGCGATGAAAAATTAAAAATTTCATACAACTACATATATCTTTGGTTTTATTTAAAATATTTACCTGGTAGAGGTTTTACATGTAGATTATGTTTTTGTTGTTCTTCCAACATGATAATTTGTTGCTTATCAAGTTATCAAGCTGTTTTAAACAACTTTCTTTGCGCATTTCTCTATTCCAACATGGTTGCACATTTTTGGAATTCGATACATGGATTGACCCAACTGATACTTGGGTCAGATTCCAATATGGTGTCAGACAATTATTATTCTATTACATATATAAATCACAAAACATAGCATATTGTGTGGGAACAGATGTAAAGTAATGGGACTTCTTGATACCATTTTGAACTAAAACCTGTTTTTTGTATCTACCATAAGTATTAGGGCTAGTTAGTTTATGTCAGAGGCGAGAAACCTTCATATACAAGCGGATAATGCGGATAAAGAACGGGTAATAAGCCACTAATACATAATAAGCACCGCCCACCTGCTCCTGCTGAACCTTCCTGATGGGGGAATCAGGCCCGTCTTCCCCACCGCTGAACTGGGTGTCCAGCTCATGGTTGCACTCCTCGAAGCTGTCAGTGTTAACCAGCATCACCTCCCCGCTCACCCCGGGGGTGTCATCCTTCAATTCAACTGCAACAGCCTCGATGGGGACCAACTTGGGCGGAGGTTCCTCAAGGTATTCCCTCACACCGTCCGCCATGATACCTTACCTTATTCTTGCACTATTGGAACAAATTAACTCCATACTTACATCAATTCAAAATTAAAATCAAATTTAGACTATAAAATAATTTATTATGGGCTTTGTAATTATATATGAAATTATATATGCCTATAAATTATACAAAAATTACTTTAATATTTTTTAAATAACTAAATTTCTTTTTGAGCATTGTGAGATTGTTTATGTTGATCAGCTGATGGGTGACAGGCGCCGCCTCCTCAGGATTTCCTGGGAAAAACCTTCATGCAAACTGCAGAAGAAGAAGGATTTCGTGTTCAACCTTGACCTCTGTGAGGGGTATCTGACTACTGTTCCGCCAGAGGGTCCCAAGAAAACGTATTGCATTTATTATCTACGGGCTTATATTTATGCTGTAAGGTGACTGAACTGTTACATCGCCTGGAGTCACGGAAAACACGAGAGATACTTTGCCGTCATCTGTTGGGATCTTGGGGCATCGAGTGGGAATTCAGAGCTGGTTTGTACGAGAGGTGCAGGGAAACAGTGGGTCCTGGATTCTCCTGTATTACCTGTGGACGTGTAGGTCGTCTGGCCATCCTTCGGAAGGTTAGTCGTCAACTTTGGTGAACCCCAGTAAGCCTAATGGGCTTCCTGTAACTAACAGTTGGAACCCACGAAAATTAATAAATATCTGACATAGAAGTTAAGTATTAAACACCACCCACCAAGAAGCAAATAAGCACCTACAGCTGCTTCATCAACCAGACCAATAAGTTATTAAATAAATCAGTAACTCATAATTTTTAGACTATTTAATAAATATTTTGGGTTTTCTCTATCTTGAAATAGATGAAGATGTCTGCTGACCAAACATTTAAGCCAAGACAAACCTAACTCATTTTCATGCCCTAATTTCTAATCTGCACCACTTGGTTGCTCCTAAAGGCAACATTCTACTATTAGTTATCAGCACAGCAGGGATCTTTTTACTTGTCCCAGAAAGGTCATACTAGTGCTATCACTTCTGAATAGTACCAGTATGATAGTTGATAGTGATAGTAGTAACAACACCATTATTGATAATTGACCAGACTCTGCTGTTGCCTGGTCAAGACTTTATTTTTATTTTTGAAGAGTTTCAAATCAGGATTTCCATTCAGGAACAAGGTTTTGTACATGTGAATGGCACAAGAGAATGTGTGGAGTGAGTTTATGTTTAGCATGTTTAGGGATTTAAACAGGGGGGCCAGGTGTTGTCTGAAAACAGAGTTTGTTATTGTTTTTACTTTGTTAAAACTGAATGTTATCTGAGGAAGGAACTGAGTGGCTTGCTCAGAAAAAAAGCTTTCTATTTATATTATTATATCAAATTTTTTGTTAATAATCCAGATACACACTGTCAGAAGATTCTTTCTTATTCAATAATTTTATGAACTTTCTAATTCCTATAGTTACAATGATGGTAAATAATGCAGCATTACATTAGTGTCAATCTGCATCCACCACAATTTTAATAAATGCTTTATATTTAGGATAGCATAAAATGATGGGTGCTGCTCGAAGTGAAGACTGCCTGTGCGAGGTGACGTTAGGAGCAGAACCTCGGGTTATAACAGTGCGTGTTCCCATAACCATTCCATCAAGTATTTGCCATGTTGAGTTGGCTCATCGCCTAATGCAGCACCACAACATACCTATATACCTTCTTAATGGTGCGAACATGTTCCAATTTATTAGCACTACAAATAAATAATTTACTTGATTTTGAAGTGATACAGTATGTTTTTATCTTGTATATTGAGATATTTCATAATAAAAAATTAAGCCAAAACATCCTAGGTCAGTAATAAAACTAGGAATCACATATTACCG
Organism: Procambarus clarkii; assembly: GCF_040958095.1. Taxonomy (NCBI): domain Eukaryota; kingdom Metazoa; phylum Arthropoda; class Malacostraca; order Decapoda; family Cambaridae; genus Procambarus; species Procambarus clarkii. The sequence continues at coordinate 22,074,756 of NC_091180.1, read as the reverse complement.
TATGTGACTCCTAAAACTCCTATGCGAGTTTTTCATGCCATGTTCTTAATATTGCTAGTAAGCCATGCACATCTCTATTACCTAGTACATTTCTAATTTGGCTTAATTTTGCATTTACACTGTGTAGAATTATTTCTTGCAATGCACTTTAAGTTTAATTTTCATTCTTTATACTACAATACAGTTTTGTACTTTAGGATTTTCAAATTATTCTTGATTCAAAATTAGAGGTGCAGCAGTATTAGAAAAGCTACTCTATTATACATTTGTAGTGTACAGTATTTGAAATGATTACTTTGTGAATGTTGCAGAGTTGAGTGAAAAGCTTCAAGTATTTATCCAAGATAAGACCGAGCAATATTATTGCCAGCAAGATCAGCGTGCCATCCAAAATCTAAGAGATGGTACAATAAATATTGATACTGTTTCAGCTGCCTGGACTAATAAATACTCGCAAGTAATTTTCTTGTTTGATTTTTCTTCAGTGGCTCTCCAAGTTGAGAGATACATTTTATCATGTTAATCTTGATTTGGTGGTACAGTAGTATATATATACCCATCAGTTGTTGTTAAAAATGATAGATAAACCATTAATCATCTTTTGTACATCTTTCAAGTGTTTAAATTATGTAATAAGTGTATATCTTTAAATCTTATTAATTTATTTGTTGAGAGGCAGAGTTTTATTTTGTCAATTTTATAGTAACTGCTTCACTCTTTGTCAATTGAGTACTGTACTTAGGATTCTTCAGCTTTTTCAGAAGTTGGAGTACACTTAAACTCTTCTGTTACCTCCACACATCCATGATAGCAGTGAGTGCTTTTTCCACCCAGCCAGTGTTGTGTATAGTTGAATTTTCTATCCTTAGATTGCTTTGGCAATTGTTTGTCATACTGGAGAAATTTTGGTGCCCTAATCTCATGCCAAGATATAAACAGTAACTGTCATATACCTGTCGATGATTCTCGGTATCACCGAGAACACCAACATTACTGTGACCTCTGACCAGGCCTCCTGGTGCACCATGTCTGATGCAACATCCTTAAAGCTCGAAGCATGTGTGTGCACAAGCACTCAAGCAACCATTGATACCACATAAAATTTCAATAACTTTGCAAGAGCTAGAAGATTTTGGTAACAAAGATATATATTACAAGTAGTAAACTTTATTATTATCCATCCAACAGCAATGAGAATGAATGTGGCAGGTACAATGGCATTCCACAGACAAATTTCATAATGCAACGTACTGATTTTGATGAAGATGAGTCTTATTTAATTTTGTGGGGTGGCCTCTAAACCCCTCAACCCATTGACTTCTCAGATTTTATGCAGTGGTACCCTAATCAGATCAACTAACACATAACTGATTGCATTAAATAGAATTAGTAGTGAACTTTCACAAAGATTTCATTGAAACTGTTTCCTCAGTACAATTTCATGCATATTTGATGCTTAACACTTTGTGACTGAGGGTTGTATAATGTGTCATATCTTCCCTGGAGGTGAGCAAGAGGCTAGAGGATGAAGGATGTGAAAATGAGATGCTGGCTTCCATGTATCATTCCCTTGTTCACTCACCCGCAGTGGTCAACTTGCTCAGCCTTGAACATTCTTATGCTGGGGCCATGAGCTCCCTTGTGGCTCAAAGGGAATTTGCCTTGAAAGAAATTAGTGAAAGGTATTGTATATTGATTTCTTTGTATAATTATTATTAACTGTTGCTCTTTTTAGGAGATTTTCAGTTTGCTTAATTTTTTAGCTGTTGCACCCTCTGAAAGGTTTTTTCCTACCAAGGGTAGATATTTAAGTAAAAAGAATATTATTTTGGTTTTATGTTTATTACAATTCTAATAAGAATATAAAAAATACTTGCTCTATCTACTGTATACTACAAACAACACTAGACAGAATTGAAGTTAATGAAGAGGAGGTATAAAGAAACCTGGAGGTACCAAGTGTAGCAAAAGCAGTAGGACCAGACTAGATATCACCATGGTTACTAAAGAAAGCTGCAGAGATCTTGTGTTACCCATTTACTGTAGTTTTCAAAATTACACCTGAGATGGGAGAGGTACTGGAAATCTAGAAAAAGGCAAATATAGTTCAAGTATTCAAAAAAGGAGGCAGATATAAAGAAGAAAACTATGGCCAGTGTCATTACCATGCATTCCTTGCAAGATTCTAGAAAAAGTAATCAGAAAAAGGATTTTAGAACATTTAAATCAACAGATTTTAGAACAGATGGACAGGAAACAAAAGGTCATAGTTTGAGAGGATATGTCATGCTGAGTGGAAACTGGTGGACCAAAAGGCTCTGTCCTAGGACCATTGCTCTTTTATGTAAATGACCTCTCAGGAAGTGAGCTCATACATGTCAATATTTGCAGATGATGCAAAGTTAATGAGAGGAAAAACTGAAGAGGACTGTAAGGGTCATGACAGGGCCTTCACAAACTTTAGGTATGGGCAGATAAATGGACTGCTGTAATTTAGTCCAAATAAGTGTAAAGTAATGAAAATAGGTAAGGGAGACATGAGACCTGTATTTAACTATACTATAAGGGAAGGCAATTACAAGAAACAATAAGAGAAAAAGACCTGGAAGTTGATGTAATCCCCAACACTAACACCAGAAACTCATGGGAATAGTATAACATCAGCAGCATAAGGGGAAGTTAGCAAACATAAGAACATCTTTTAAGAATCTAAACAAAGAGGCTTTCAAGTCAATGCAAACTGCCTATGTGAGACCGTTACTTGAGTATGCAGCGCCAGCATAGAACCTACACCTTGTGAAGCATAAAAACTAGAGAAAGTTCAGGGGTTTGCAACTACATTAGTACCAGAGTTGAAAGGCCTCATCTATAAGGACAGGTTGAGAGAACTCACCCTCACATCCTTAGGGAAGAGAAGAAGCAGAGAGGATATGGTAACTATATACAAAATCTTGAGGGGGAATAAATAAAGTGTATAAAGGAAGCCTATTTAAATTTAAAAAAGGTAGGATGAGGAGACTTTTCAAATTAATTCAAATTCAAATTCAAATGTTTATTCAGGTACAAGTACATAACATAGAAGATGAGTTACAAACATAATGTTGGATTTATAAATAGAGCTAGTACATACATTACCATGCACTTGACTGATGTCAGAAAGTTAAACATATCCATTCAGCCTGGATAGCTCTGGGGAGCCTCCGGGACTCACCCAGAAAATGGCGTTTTATTACATTCAACGCTTGGTTTTTCTACTGTATTAAAAATGTTTGATAGCAGAAGGGACAATATATCTAAAACAGTGTGTGTATATTAAAATATATTTTAATTAATTTGAATATGTGTGACTGGAAATTTGTTATTTATTTATTGATAAGTAACAATTATGTTTTATGTTAACAGGCAAACAAAGGAGATGAGTAATACAGTGAGTAAGGTTGGCGTGAACTTGACAGATGATGATGTGAATGACCTTGCTACCCGGCACCTGGAGGATTCCCAGCTAATGGAGGTCCAGTGGGATTCAACAATATCTGTGCTGAGAGAAAATCAGAAAAGGGAGTTTAAGAACTTTGTAATGGAGTCATTCGCTGGACGAGAAATCACGACTCCAGTATCTCCCAAGTATGGTGTACATCATTTCTGTTTAAATAAAAATAAATAAATACAGCAAATTCATATTATAAGCAAGTCTGCATTTTATGTTTAGTACACTATTTGATATTCAGTATACCTTTGGTTGTACATGAGGAGATTTCATAGGGACTACTTGCACTTCAGTTAAAAAGGTTGGCCATTTTGCATTTTAATGATGCAACATCAAGCCACAAACATAAAAGACTAACAGCATGTGTGGATTACTAGCTAGAAATTTTTAGTATAAGTTTCCAAAGACCATACTGATAGTTTATAATGCAGTGGGCAGACCTTATCGTAAATATCATGTGCAGATTTGGATCCTTAATTATACAAAAGTTGAAGACAATCTTCAGAGTACATAGAAGAGTGACTAAACATATACAGTACTGTCATCAAACAATAACTCATATGAATAGAGATACAAGCATCTGTTCAGTTCATGTTTTCGTTAAAAAAAAAATAAAATAAAATTAAGGCTGTAATCAAAACCTTTAACCCTTAAACTGCGCAACATGTCACATGCAGGGTTGAGTAACTTGCAATAAATTGATATTATATTTTCTGTAAATACTGTAACAATAAAATAGATTTTCATATTCCATCAAAATCTTTTAATAGGGATTTCATAGCATCGGGTTCAGATTTGGTTTTGGTGGAAACAACGGATCCCACACAAGAGGAGAGCTTCACCATCCATCTCGGAGCGCAGATGAAGCAGATGCACAATTTACGACTTCTCTCGGCTCATGTACTCCAGTTGTGTAAATATCAGTCACATGATGTCAGGTATGTTCATGTAAATAACACAGTACATTAGAGACAATTCCATGTACAGTAATAATAATTTCATATTGAAATATTGTTACAGTATAATATTTCATTGCAACACACACACACAGTAGCATCTTGTGAAAGTAGGCATTTCAAATATCAAATGCACCTGCAGTGATGCTTAACCCCTTAACTGCACGGCCTCCAAATATGACACCCCCCCCCCCCCCAGTGCGCAGGAAATAAAATCTCTTGAAAAAATTCTTTTCTGTTTTGAAAGTGTCAAAAATCCTTCCCTGAGTATGGGTATAGTAACAGAAGGTCGAAATTTTACGTACCTTGGCTGCTATGGGGTCTGTGATTTCGTGTGTGGAGTCATCATTCCCTGGTCACCCGTGGTGTACGCCCCCGGGGGACCGGTAGGGCGCCCGGGGCAGGATGCGCGAGTTGCCGCGAATATATTTTTGTTCATTTTTTGCGTACATTTCCAAATACATTTGTTTTGCCTTTTCTTGCCATTCCTTGTATAATGAACACGTACACTATATTATGGCAGTAGAACATCAGTTCTGTCCGAAGACACTGTGTTATGTGCATGACACGTGTACACATATCCGGCACATATTTCCATTGTATCATGCTAATTATGTATATATATAGTCTATTTACACACTATATACATTCACCATGAACACACTCAGAACTTCGCTAGTGTCAACTACCACACACTCCTCCAACATTCAGTCTCTCCCTCACTCCTCCAACATCTTACTCGCCAACATTGCTCCTCCCACCATACTGTTATTGTTTGTATTACACTATTTACACATGTTATGTATACCTATCTCCATGTTTTATTCACCAGAACTATGCAAGTAAGCCAGTATTGTGTCCAAACTTTACAGTGGCCACCATACACTGCATGAGAAATCACACAGCAGCCAGTAGACGACACTACGATTACGTCACCTCCCTCACCAAAATAGCTCCTCACAACATACTCCTGTTGCTGTTAGTACACTATATACACACATTGTATATACCCATGTAAAAATGTGTTCACCATAGCGAACCACTAAACTAGTATGATGAGCAATACAAGAGTGGCTGCCACACACAGTGAGGCTACCTCGATTCTCTACCTCGCTCCCTCACCACAATTCCTCCTCCCATAGTACTATGCACATATGTACATGGGGTATATACACACATTGTATATACCCTTGTACAAATGTGTTCACCATAGTAAACCACTAAGCTAGTATGATGAGCAAAACAAGAGTGGCTGCAACTCAGGCGCCGCCTGAGCTGTCCTGGTGTTTGGACAGAGTGCTCTCTTATTTGTCTTCTCCTCGGTTTGTTGTAGCCCCTTCGGTTCAGGATTGTTTTTCTAACGCTCTTTTCTTGTTGGCATTAGCCTCTGGGGGTCAGGTTGGGGAGCTTCATGTTCTCCTCTGGCGCAGGGGTTTCTGCTCTTTTCGTCGAGGTGATAGGTTCATTCGTTTGCAGCCGTCTCCTTTTTTTCTGGTAAAGAATGAGACTACTGCTTTCCAGAGGGGTCATTGGATTGTTAATGCTTGGTTGGTGAGGCAGGGGGTGCATGATGTGTTGTGTCTGGTTGAGGCTTTCTGCCATGGCCTCAGTGACCGGGGATGCGCTTTGGATTGATCTGGTTTCTCTTCTTCCCTGTTCTATGGTTCGGGTATCTCAGGTTGTCCACTGGGTTATTCCAGACGGTTGGAACAAGTTAGGGGAGAAGGTGGTGGAGGCCAAGATTGTCAGTAGTTTCAAAGCATTACATGACAAAGAGTGCTGGGAAGACGGGACACCACGAGCGTAGCTCTCATCCTGTAACTACACTTAGGTAATTACTGGGCAATTCGGTCTAGCCAGTCTGCGGTCTATCCCCGTGCCCATGACGTTCGTAAGTTTGCTGCGTTGGCTGCCATCTTCGGTAACGTGTCCTAGGCTGACATTCAAGCACAGGGTTTTTGGCAGTCGAACAGGGTCCTGGCTGCATGCTACTTCGTTAATGTTCCTAGACCTAGTCGGGCCTGTGTCGTTTTGGGTCGGTGGTTGTAACCTGTTGTCTCGACTTCGAGTTGAGATGCGAGCACCGACCGCCTGCCGGGTAAGTTGCTATAGTTTTTGTCTTTGCTGATGTAGCTCCGGGGTGCCGAATGGGCTCCCCCCAGAAAACCAGCGTTGAATGTAATGAAACGCCATTTTCTGGGCGAGACCTTCCCCTTTTCCTGGTGTGCGGCATTTTTTTTTATTTTTTTTTTTTTTGCATGTCTTAACATCCAGCCTCGAACTGGAGTGTGGATCACCGGCGCGGTGGGTCTGGGGCTCCCCCAGACCCACACAGACAGGGGGAACTGCACAGACATGTGGCACGGCTCGTGTGAAGTCATGCTCATTTGCTTGTTCTCATTTGGGGAGTTCTGTCCACTCGTATGTCTATTTTAGTCATTTTAACCAGAATTGGGGTTTGTTTTGAGCCGCTTAACTTTCTGGGTGCCTTCGATGGCAGACATAAAGTGCTCAATCCCATGTGCATTTCTGTAGGCCTTTGCTCCTCATGCCTCTCTGAGGGGGCCCAGGTTCTGATTACATTCAACGCTGGTTTTTTACCCTCTTTTTCTGTTATACAGTATTTCAATGCCATGAACATTATTCTGTTACCCCTTGTCTACTTAGTTTGCCATGATTAATATTATCTGAATGTGTTCACTAATAAATGTGGATAATTTTCAGTGACATCCCACCACAGAGGATTCAGACTTCAATGAGCCTCTATTCTCACAACTTGAATGGATTAGTGCTACTGGTAGATGATCGGATAAACACTTACACTGGAATCAAGCGTGGTACGGTATTGTGTCTTTATTTTCACCACATTGTAAGTAAAGTAGTATACCAGTTAGCTTTTCATTGCAAATGGAAGGATTAACCCCTGCACTGCTCACCCATTTTCGGCAAAAATGTCTTGGTGCAATTCTCAAGGATATATTTTTGTTATTTTTATAATTGTTCAGGTAAAGTTAATGTCAAAATGTTTCCAAAGTCAACTATTTCCATTTCAAAACACAAAGAGTAATGAAAACATTTAAAAATATTAAAATATAGCCTAATTAAAAAACAAAAAGCACAAATCTCAGAGCGCCTAAAGGCGCTTTGCGCAGTGCAGTGGTTAATAGGGAGGAACTACATTTTAAATAATTATATCTTTCTGGTGGGAAGCCCCGGGTGGTTCCCTGAAGCTACAGTGCTGATATAGTGCCAAACTACTAGGTGCTATCAGTTACAGAGTTCTTTTCGGCCTACCGGAGACCGTGAGCCAGTACCTGGTCCCCTCTAGAGAGGTGCAGTGAGCAGTGGCACTTTAATCAAATTGTCTATGAACTTTAATCATGTCTGCCACCACCAGGGAAGCACCTAGAAAGTCAATGAAAGAAAACAGACAACTGCTGTTGGAGTTTGCAGCATCTGCCAAAAGAACTCTCCCAACAACGTAAACAATCAAAAATTCATGAAACTAGCGCTAGCTCATTTGCCCCTTCTCTCCCTATGTTTTTGGGGAGGAGGGAGGCAGCTTGGGGTCAGCCAGCTGCTTCACCCACAATTCTATGCTGATGGTAGACGTGCGAGGTGCCCTCTCTGTCGCTCTGGCTCCTGTGCTCCGTTTCAGCTAATTGGTGGTTATTTGCTATTGTGGCTGTTCCAACCCACATTTCTGCTGTGTGTGAGCTAGGATCTCGGGGCACTTGGAGTTGCATGTGCACAGGGTTTTCTTCTGTGTGCTCAAGGCTGTTCGAAGACACTGCAGATTCAGGTCGTCCACAATGTCATTAAGTTTAGCCAATAGACCGTGAACATCTTTAGGAGAAAACTAGATCATTTTCTCCAAGGAGTGGCGGACCAACCGGGCTGTGATGGATGTGTGGGCCTGCGGGTCGCTCTTAGCACAAGCCTAGTGGACCAAGCTTTTACAAGTCAAGCCTGGCCTTGGGCCTGGCTTGGGGAGTAGAAGAACTCCCAAAACCCCATCAAGCAGGTATCAAGCAGTCTGTGGTCTACCCTCATGCCCATGACATCTGAAAATGTGCCACTCTTTTTTTGGCTCTTTTTGCTAATATGTCCTTGGCTGATATTAGGGCATGAGGATTCTGGAGGTCGAACAGGTTCTGGCGGCCTAGTACCTGTACAGTATCTGGTTAATGTTCCCAGGCTTCAACATTTAACTGTATCTTCTTTGTTCTGATACTTGTGGTGCTCCCTCCTCCCTGGTAAGTGCCCTTTTCTCCTCTGTGGGTAGTTAGCTTCAGGGGCTTCCCCCTGAAAACCAGCATTGAGTGTAATGAAACGTCAATTTCTGGGTGAGCCCCAGTGGCTCCCTGACACTTTCCATTCCATAAGGAGCAACATTTTCAATCATATGTTTACATAGTTTGGAGAGTTCTATGGCTGTTTTCAAGTCTGCAGGTTTTGGAGGTGGCCAGCTGTGTTTGTTATGTCTCACTGACTTATTGATGTCTTCCTCAGTGGTGGCATAAATGAAGAACTTAATATATAAATGCCATGGCTCCCTGCGTCTCTGTGAGGGGACCCGGTTCTGGCGCTGGGGCCCCGGGAAGTCGGAGAATTCTGCGACTGATGGCATGTAGTAGATGGATGGCACTTGCATAGCAGATGATGATTTCAGAAAACCATTGGGGCTCATCCATAAATGGGCATTTCGGTACACTCAATGCAGGTTTTTTAATGTGATTAGCAGCCTTATAGAAAAAACAGCAATGCTATAAACATATCTCAATACAATGTAATGTAACCAGTGCATATATTTACTTATAAATGTTACTTTTTTACTATTACAGCATTATTATTGTCTATATGCAGCCAGACACTTACATGTTAGTTTCCAGAGAGAGCAAGGTTTCAGAGGTACAGTATAGGTATCATTTTGTTGTATTTCTCAACATATTAGCTATTTTACGTAGAATTCCATTGTGAATAAATCTAGTGTTATCGCAGTGGGGTCTCTTCTCATGGCGGTCCACAACGTCACCACAAAATAACGATAAGTTTACTAGAAAAGTCTACACTGGATCCGCACAGTAAATAATATGTAGAACTGTCAGGCGGCGGCAACACTCCTCACTCCATCTCTTGCAACACAGTCAGCTGGGCGGTTTAAATGCTTCACACCTGGACTCTAGATTCACAACTTGGTGGGAACCTTCTCGCCTTGGTGCCATCTTGCAATAATAAAAGGCATAAGCCACCTGTAGAGCCAATACTAAAACAGTAAATTCATCTCCCACACAATAACTCTGCATAGCTTCATATATACCAAAATGCTCCCCGAGCATCAGAGAACATGCAGGTTGCAGAGATATGACTCTTTACGCCGGAATAAGAAGGATGTAGGGCGGGGCACCATCACAGTGTACATACATATGTTCATTTTTCCTTTTCCTAGATTTTGGTCGTGTTTGTAGTAGATCAACAGAACTTCACTTGCCAGATTTAGAAGACCAGCTCGAGTGTGTTCGAGACATTGTTCCTCAAGTTGTGCAGTGGCGCCGTGATCATCCTCCTCCACAGTATGACTGTGATGAAGATGCTCCAGTAGGTATTTCTTACATTTTTATTGTAACAGTATTTTAAAAACTTTAAAATGCAATTTTACAACTGAGCTATTGTATAAATAAATTACAGCTGATCCTCACCATTTGCAAGGATGTCTTTGCAAGGGAAAGACATTGCAAAGCTATATCAGTGACATAGCTTCAAGGAGTCACCAATGGGGCTTCTACCCTCCCCAAGAAAGACTAGTGAGAGTGGTAAATTGTTTACTATATCAACGACTATACATGAATGAAAATATGAGACTACATAGCAGCTGTAGTTCAAAAGATGGCAACCATAGAAGCTGTACAATATGCAGTGCTGCAAACCAAGAATAAATAAAATAGAAAATTAACACATGAATGGTTGATGTTTGTGGTAATACTGTAGTACTGTAATCCAAATGTGGCATCTTATTAAACACTAGAAATACAGAAAGGCTCACTAAAGCAGCACTAAAACAAATGCTTTTGTATATATACAGTATTTAGGATTTAAGCTTAAAAGATACATTAACAAAGCTCATTTAAGAATTATCTAATTATTTACATTTTGGTAAATATTTTAATTTCAGCCTCCACCACCAGTTCCACAGCACCTCAAAGCGGGGGATTTCTACATTACTCGGCATTCCAATCTTGCCGATGTTCATGTGGTATTCCATATGATTGTGGACGACTCCCTTCGGTCAGGGGACATTAATTCACGCCACCCAGTCATCCTTGGTCTTAGAAATGTCTTGAAGGCAAAGTCTGATTATATATTTTTTGTACTTTATTTATACTGTACACTGCATAGTACTCTTGCAGTTCTACTAAGTGCTGTCTGCAGGATAATGCAAATAATCATGTATGAAGACATATGAGCTGAAATTAGTATCACTGTTGTGCATGGTATGTACAGTAGTTTAAAGATCAATTCCTGACAATAAAAGATATCTTTCTAAAACATTTGCCAATATTTTAAAGGAAATTCCCATTGAATGATGCATGTTTTACACAGGTTGCCTGTCTTGGGGACATCACCACGCTCACAATTCCTCTCCTGCTTACTAATACCATGTCCGAGGTGAGTATGGATATCACTAACACCTTCACATTCCTTTACAGTTTTGTACAGTCAGTTTAAGCTGTAACTAATGACAGGGAATTTACTGTAGGATATACAGCAAATGGACCACAAAACTGTTAGTATGTACGAGTCTTTTTAATAGTGAGGGCTACTAAGTGGATGCAGCCCTGGCACTGATGAGGAACACCTAGCCACTACACACAACAACACTGCAGAGGTTGCCACAAAGGCAAAACACCGCCTTGGAAATTGAGGCCAGAGAGACACTCATAAACTAGAGTGCTAGGTAGCCGGTGCGGGGTGGTCTAGGGTCCCTCCCCCCATCCTCCTCCTCCTCCTCTCAGGGAGGGAATGGCTGCACGGATGAGCAGCGCAGTAGTGGAGTGTGACGTTTGCTTCTTTACTTGGAATTGGAGGGAGTTTTACCCCCTCTTTTCAGTTTTTAGTTGTAATTTTCTTACCATGTGGGGTTTGTTTTGTTATGCCTACCTTTCTGGGTGCCTAACCCCAGTTGATGGCAAATAAGGAAAACCCCAACCACAGGGAAGGTTTTCCAGGGCCATAGCTCCCTGCAACCTCTCTGAGGGGGGTGGGGGGCCCAGGTTCTGGCTCGTGGTCCCCAGTAGGTCAAACTCCTTAGACTAATGCCCCGGTTTAATATATGAAACATTAGCCCGATAGCTTCAGGGAACATCCGGAGCTCCCTGGGCTGGTTTTTCTTACCTGAGGCCATCCAATCTCTTGCTTGGGCAAGCTCCTGCTTATTAAGTTAGAACATAAAACCAACTTAGGTCAGATGATCCTTCTGTCAACTGATACAATACTGTATAGGTACTGTATTTTCATGATGCAATACAAATGTTTCCAAAGTATAATGTGAAAAATGTGTGACTTGCAGGAAATGACAATGTCTTGGTGTCAGAAACGTGCTGAGCTAGTGTACAAGTGTATTAAAGGCTTCATGATGGAGATGACATCTTGGGGTGGGGCCGAAATGAAAAACATGCAGTTCCTCGTACCAAAGGTAAATATAAATGGCAGATAAAAATTGCTGTTACTGTACTGTATTAATTTTTCGGGGGGGAGCCCCTACGGCTCCCCGGAGCTTACCAGGCTGATATGCTAATGTCAGACTTTGGTATCAGTCATCACTGACCCCGACAGGTGACATACATAGAATGCTTCCAACCACAAGGGTTTCTATAGGCCATTGCTCCCCCATGCCTCACTGAGTGGGGCCAGGTTCTGGCTCGTGGTCCCCGGTAGGCCCACAGAACTCCATACACACGACTGATGCCAAAGTCTGACATTAGCATATCAGCTTGGATAAGCTCTGGGGAACCGAAGGGGCTCCCCCGCAGAAAACTTAATTACACGCTAAATTAAAATTCAGCATGCAATACAGTAAATATTTTGCCTTGGAAATTAATATTTTCACTTTGGGAGACTGATTGGCAAGTGTTTCTCAAGTAGTTTTTTTTATCTGTTGTCTGTCATTCAAGTGAGACAAAACACTGTACATCAGAGTATCAGGATTCAGATTCAGTGGAAGAGTTATGGTACAGTTACATCTAAATTTTCTGTATTAGGTATTTTGATAACTGAAGATCAGAAAATCACAATGAGCTGTGATGATAAACATAAATATTTGTACATATTTATATTTCACAGTATATAGAAACTGAAGACATTATTTGAACATGGGAAAAAGTAAATAAATAAAGGGATAAATTGACAAATAGAAAAAGATATTGCCGAGTGGCACTTCACCCCATTACTCGTTGTCTAGCTACCCCACCCACCAGCTACCCAAATTTGCTAACTGCTAAGCTCTACCAGTTAAACCATGGCAGAGGATTCTTGATACTGTATTTGTGCTTCCTGTATGGTTTCAGTAATATAAAGAAAAAACATTTATGCCCATGCTGAGATAGAGATACAGAATACAGGCGTGCAGTTTGAGGATTGAACATTTACTGTTCGTAGTTCTAGCCTTATGTGGTACTGTTGTCAAAGAACAAAAATAATGCTTTGAATTATTTATCTCGCCTGTTTATCCCAACCTTGTGACTGGTAGGTTATCTTGAGATGATTTTGGGGCTTAGCATCCAGCGGCCCGGTCCTCGACCAGCCTCCTTTTTGTTACACACCCCTAGGAAGCAGCCTGTAGCAACTGTCTACCAACCAGGTACCTATTTACTGCTAGATGAACAGGAGTATCAGGATGAAAACAACTCTGCCCACTTGTTTCCGCCTCCACCGGGAATCAAACCAGACACCTCAGGACTATGAATCCCGGGTGCTGTCCACTCAGATGTCGGGTCCCTTTTTGCCTCGCTAGGTGGGCAGTGATGGAACACAGTGTGTAACACCGGGTGGTAGTTGAGGGTAGTTAGCATTGGGGGTTAACTAGCAATTAGGGAAAGTCCTCCTTAGCAGTTTTATAAGTACAGTAGTGCTAAAAGGGCAGTTTTTTATTAGTGCTTCTTAAAGGGATTTGAAATATAAATATAGTTGTGTTCAAGTTTATTCCATCTGCAAGTACCTTAAAGGAGGTTATTCCAAGCTAAATTGAGCATTTTTCCAATTTGCTCTTGCACAAGTATGAACCAGCAGGATACCTTAACAACTGCTCCTACCTCCAAAAATAACAAAAATAGGTATAATATGTTTATGATGCATCTTCACAATAAATTAAACTGAAGTTAACATTTATTTATTTTTCAGGGAATTTCAGAAGAATTGTTCCTGCATTTGGCTGCCATGCTTCCCAACATCTTCAGAGTGTCTAATCCATTAGTTGTTAAATCCTCTTAATAAATAGCCATGTAGTATGTACCTTTTAAATGTTAATAAATATGAAAGGGAAACTGCTTTAATTTAGCTAATTTTTTGTTTAGATTAATTTTTTTTAACCAAATCAATTCACTTTGTTTACAAGATTTTATAGCCAGATGACATATCCTAAATTGTCATACAACATTTTACAGACAATGTTCTTTTATATAAATACTGTACTGTAATATAAATGAGTTATTGGAATAAAACAAATAACAGGTAAGAACACTACTATTGTAGTTTCTTTTAACCATTAGGTACAGTAATCATCAAAAATCCAATATGGCACACCAAGAGACCGAGTTACATTACTTTGTAAAACTGGTATTTATATTTCTTTGATATTTAACCTATAGATATTATTTTTATTAACCAAGTAAGTAATTATCAATAGAAGGCACCAAACCGAGAAGGCTATGTAGCACTATCAAATGTGTGGGATAATCGGAGGCCGCTAAATATCACCAAGGATGCCAATACGAGAACAAAAATGCACAAGGCGAACAATATTTTCTCGAGTCGCCAAGAATTCTATCGAGGGACAAGCAACTGCGAGGGACGGTCGGAAACCAAGACACGCGCGTCCTGGAAGTCGGGACATTCGACAAGAATATGCATGACCGTAAGAGGGTCAATGCAATTTGGACAATGAGAAGCAGGACGGCGCACCATTAAGTGACCATGAGTTAAAAGGGTATGGCCAATATGTAACCTAGCCAGAGCCATTTCCCACTGCCGGTTACTGTGACAGGAGGAAGGCCACTGGGACACACGACTCTTAAAGAGTACGCAGTTTGTTACCAATAAAAGAAGACCAACAACTCTGCCAGCGGGCAAGGATGGAGGCATGAATAACTGGGTAAAAGTCGGAATAAGGAACACCTTTACGGGAGATGGGACAAGTGCGGATAGCATCCTTAGTGGCAGCATCCGCATGCTCATTTAAAGAGACACCAACATGGCTGGGAACCCAGCAAAACGCAACCGACTTAAATTTACTGGAGATAAGAAACGGCCAATGTTGAATCTCGATGACCACCAGGTGGACCAGATTAACACTTTCGCGCTATCTGGACGCGCCGGCGCGTCCCGTTTCGTCTAACGCTAACGCATAGTGGACATAAAGTTGAGTCCTCTTTTAAAATATTTGTATAAAATTCAATTTTTATCCGATTTACTTTGGGTTTGTTTCAAACTGCGCGCTATGAGGCTCTCTTTCTCACCACTAGGCTGCATGGTACAATAAGTTCATGAAAGGTGTGGATAACTTCGATCAAATGGTATTTTGTCCCAAACGGGTTGCAGGTGGGTGACTTTAGCCGTTTATACTGGTAATGCTTCCCCCATATCATGTATTATATGCATATGTCTGTTTAGGGAATTTTATTCCGATCAATATACAACCAAAAATAACTGTGTGCAACAAGTATAAACTTGACAAACATAACAAAAGTAAAAACATTTCGTGTGTGTTTGACGCTCACTGATATGTTCCAGCGTTGTTTTATATTTGGCGCTATTCTAACTTACGCTTTGTTGATATTTTTTACCTATGGGCACATAGAACATTCTATTGCGAACACATTGACACAAAAATGAATGACGTACATAGAAAATTAATGTCATGAGAGTGAAATAAGTATAAACTTTCAAAGCGCCGTGCGTCGTCCCGTCACCGATACCGGGTAACAATTTCACCACTTCCCACACTCTTGCGGGCGGGCCGCATCATTATTCTACGCTTATATTCATATCACCGTGTTGGGAATTTCATTGCGAGTCCATTGATACCAAAATTAACGCTGTAGAATAAGTGTGGAGGTGATTACAATCCCAAGAGTAAAAACATTTTGTTGCTGATGGGCGCTCACGGCGAGTCATCTTCGTAGTTATTTATTTGGTGCTGGTATCCCTATACGTTTCGTGACTTTTTTTACTGATGGTCTTCTAGAGAATTTTATTGCGAACACGTTGGTACCAAAATGAAATACGTAGCATGAGAACTAAGGTCAGAAGAGTAAAAAGAGTATACACATTTTTGTTTTTACGCTTAAGCGATAAAAACGCTGCGCGCACATTCGGTTGGCTGAGTGACCTTTGCGGAAAGTGCGAAAGTGTTAAAGGACCCTAAAGCCATGGGGGCACTACGAGAGTCAACTACCACCACGAAGGAGGACTGACACTGGGAAAGCAGGAGACGAAGAACATAGAGAATAGCATAAAGTTCTGCTGTGAAGATGCTAGCTTCCAGAGGAAGGCAACACATTAGTGTGGTCAGGAAAAACAACAGTAGCCCACGCCGTCAGCAGATTTAGACCCATCGGTGAAGATGGGAACGGAGTGGGAGTCAGAAGAAAAGTGCTCAAGGAAGAGGCATTTCAGAAGTGTAGGAGGGGTAAAAGCTTTAGTAATGCAGGTCAGAGAAGTACAAAAGTTGGGAAGAGGGACCCTCCACGGGGACAAGGATGGAACAATACGAGAAGAAACTGTAATACGAACCGAAAGAGAATCTTGTAAGCGAGACAAACGGACAGAAAGAGGAAGGTGGTAAAGAAGAACAGGAACTACAGGAGGGGTAAAAGTCAAAGCACGATAGAGGCGAGAGTGAGGATGCTGTAAGGATCATACAAGATAGCGAAGACTGTAGCGATCACGGTGGTCCTGGAGAGACAGGAAGCCAGTGTCGGCGTACAAGCTGAGGGTAGGAGTTGAATGAAAAGCATCAGAGCTGAGGCGCAACCCAGTATGGTGCAAAGGATCAAGTCAGTGAAGAGTAGAAGGAAAAGCAGAAGAGTATGCAGGGCAACCATAATCAAGTTTAGACAGGACGAGAGAGGAATGCAAATAGAGGAGCGTACGTCTATCCGCTCCCCAAGAAGTATGGGACAAAACCTTAAGTAGGTTAAGGGCCTTAGAGCATTCAACACGGAGCAACCAAGACAAACGAGTGTCAAAGAATAACCCCAAAAGCTTCGTGGAATCTTTGTACTCAAGGGGATGACCATAAAGTGACAAAGAGGGACGAAGAACGACCCGCTTCTGAGAAAGTCATGGCACAAGTCTTAGTAGTAGAGAATTTGAAGCCATGATTGGTGGCCCAAGATGACACGGCATCAATCACAAGTTGAAGGAGAGGTGAATCATCACCCCGACAGCAAAGAGTAAGATCGTCAACATAAAGAGCGGAGAAGATGCCAGAAGGAAGGGAGGAAAGAAGACCATTGAGGGCAACCAGAAAAAGAGTAGTACTAAGAACACTACCTTGGGGCACACTTTCATACTGCCGAAAAGAGGCAGAGAGAGTGGTACCAAGCCTGACTCGAAAGGTACGAGAGAGAAAGCTTTGAAAGAAGAGGGGGAGATTACCACGAAGGCTAAAAGAACGAAGTTGGGACAGAATATGGTATCTCCAAGTCGTGTCTTTTCCAGGTCAAAAAGGACAGCAACAACAGAGGTCTTCGGAGCAAAAGCAGTACGAATATAGACCTCCAAGTTTACCAGGACATCAGTCGTGCTGCGGCACTTGCAAAAAACAAATTGAGAAGGAGAGAGGTGGTGATGGTGTTCCAAGAACCACATCAGACGGACATTTACCATACGCTCAAACAGCTTGCAAACACAACTCGTGAGAGCAATAGGGCGGAAGTCCTTAGGGCATGTACTGAGAGACCCTGGTTTCCGAATAAGAAATACAACGGCATTGAGCCAGTCCTTAGGGACGGACAACGACTCCCAGACATGGTTATACAGACTCGGTAAATACCGAGACATGCACGGAAGGAGATGGCGAAGCATCTCATAATGAACGTCATTCGAGCCCGCCGCCATAGATCCGCAGAGGGCCAGGGCAGACTGAAGTTCAGAATGAGAGAAAGGGTCGCTACAGGGAAGGCCGAGATGAGTGCGGAAATCTAAAGGATAAGATTCAAGAACAGGCTTACGAAGAAGGAAGGATTGAGGAAGATGAGAACCAGAGCTAACAGAAGAAAAGTGGGAACCCAGTTCGGTCGCGACCTTCACTGGATCCGCCACAAGAGTACCATGCTGATGTTACTAGATAGCCAAGACCCATGAACACGATCTAATTTTTAATTGCTTTACTATAGATGAGGTTATCATTACATCCATACAGATATAACCATATTTACAATTGTATAAATTCATGTGACAATAACTAAAATCAATACGTGACGACCACACTAAGGGTTAATAATGCTTACTTATTATCTATGCTGGGATCAATAATATCAACTTAGGAAAACAAGTTTAATGAATTTCACAGATTGAATATAAAATGCAATACAATATTAATTCACTCGCCTACATACCTGAAAATGTCCTCTTCCACAGTAACTTTGCAAATCAGTCAATTCATGCCTTATATTTCAAAACTGTCACCAATACCAGTTGGATACACTACCCCAGTGATGACAATTTACCAATAGCGATCTTCATGTGTAGATTTCAGAGGGTTACAGTAATTGCCATCACTTCTCTATGCTCTTGTATACATAATATAAAGGAAAAATCTTCAGAAATGTCAATATCAACTTTGGAACCCATTCATAATACATTAAGCTCGGTTACTGTAACTAAGGACACATTTATGCTACTAGGGAGCAGCTGAACGAGTGATGTACCTGTCACACATACTGTACTAAAATTTTCTTTTAAAACTGATAAAATGCTAAATACACATCCAGTACAAAAATAATTAAAACTAATACCCTTTTAGCTGATCTGTGTCAAAAGAAACATGATTATGTACTCTCCACAATTAATGTAGACAATGTTCCCTTTCATTTACGTTGAAGATTCGCATTCAAAACATCGCTTCAATCTTAAATTTTATCACAAGAAATCCAGACTTAAATACATTACAGTTCTGGGTTTAATGTGTTTTGCAAAAATTACAATCAAGATATATCGTACAATTTAACTACATTCAAACCTGAAATTTTGTTCTCAACAGTGCCGCCTTTTCCAAAGATAATTTCACCGAACCTTATAATTTACTTACATGAATATTTGTTTCCAATATACAGGTATAATGAACATGTAAATTAATATTGAAGTATACTACAACTTGGACCATTTCTATACAGGAGTTTACTAAAGAACCCTGACACAGGGCTGAAAACATCATCAATATGCAATTAATTCATAATTGTACATGATACACATGTATCAATCTTTGTTCACATCTAAATTCCAGTGCATATCTTTCCTTCAGATAACTACATAGTAAGAGCATTTAACACTTACAAAATCACAATGTCACTTTGCCTGTTGCGAAGATCCTCGAGCGAGTGGCGGGGGTCGTACCCCTTAGGATGCCAATGGAATATTTAGTCATAAGTCTCTTCAATAGTGTCTTGCGTAGCTATTCCAGCCAGATCTAGTATTTATTCCTTGCTTGACAACACCATTAACCACACTCTCGATGATCTCCAGCACTTATTCTATTTTGTATCACCTTCTCTTCTCCCTCCTCTTCATGGCAGGAAACAACTGTTTAACAGCATGACCCAACCAAATTTACTTCCTGTGAAAATTAAACCATAATGTACCTGTTAATCTCAGGGTCAGTGCACCTGTAACACCCTAATGGTTAAGAAATTATTAAATTTGTATTGTTAAGGTAACACTAGAAAAATTACTAATAAATCTTGCATCATAAAAACTTGATTGTACATGTTATTTTTTAATGTTAAAATTACCTTTGAAAAACCATGAAACAAGCATTCTAGTACAGGTAAAAATTTTCCACAAAACATTTCAACGGAACTCTCTGCAAACAATCAAAACTCATACTATGGGCTGTAAAATTGTACATAATTGACCTGGGACGAGGCATTATCACTAATGTTTACAGGCACAGTGGACTCCCATTTGAACAACAAATATCAAACAGCTTGATGGAACAGAAAGGGCCAATCTAAAGTTATGTTATGTGCTGTACTGAATAAAAAAAAAAAAACTTTCAGATTTCCTTGTGGACCGTGCTCATATACACATGCTGTAGCAGTACTTCACATAAAGAAATGAAAGAAACGCCACTGAATGTAAAGAAACGCCAATTTCTGAGCTGGTGGCTCCCTGAAGCCACCGATATTGTGCCATCTACTAGTCTGTAACAGCCTCAGTTTTATTGCCCTACTGGGAACTAGTGCTAGTACCTGACCCCTCACAGAGGTGCAGGTAGTAGTATTTATATATTTATTTATTAAGGTCAATATCATGAAGCAACCAGATAAGTCAGCAAGACAAAACAAATCATTACTGTCTTCAATATGAACCACCAAAAGAACTCCCTTCCCCACCAACAATGTAAACAAATGATCAAAATTTCCTCAACTAGCTTGAAGAAATTATGTTTGCCCCCACCTCCTCCCACTCATTTGGCGAGTAGGAGGGAGGCAGCCCACAGTCAGCCAGCTACTCCACCCTTGGTTCCATGGTGGATGTAATGAAACACCCCCAACAACCTGGAGGAAGGCTGTCAGGGAGCCACCTGGGCTCACCCATTTGTACTTGCAGGATCAAGCTGTTAGCTCTTGGACCCTGTCTTTCCAACTACTGGCTGTGTAATGTTATGATGTCCAACCTATGTCCTCCATCATATCAACTAGGTCAAATACTGAATTATCATTAATCTAATATTATGCAACTGAAATCTACACAATATCTTTAGAAGTGCATCCCAATGTAAACTTCGCAGTCTATTATTGTACATTCATCAGCGAGTAGCAATATTTATTGATTAATAAATAGAAAATGTACTTACTTGCTCTTCTTTTTGCTATGATGGCGGTCACCAGAGTCATCTCGAGACCTCTTCTTATCTGAATGCTTGCTGCTGCTGCCACTAGAATGATGCCGATTCTTAGACTTATCTTTGCTCGGAGATTTGTGCGAGGACTTGTGGGAGGATGACTTGTGTGGGGAACTATGGGATGACTTGTGTGAAGATCTATGCTTGCTGCTACCAGAGCTGTAAAATGTATAATTCAGATTACAGTAGTTATACTACAGAGCATGTCATATAGTTTTATACAAAACTTGTCCACTTATCATTACTGATGAAAAACACACCATTAACTCAAACTGCTCTTCACCAGATTGGAGGAACAAGAGATATTAAACGGATAGACATTTTTAATTAAAAAGGATGGGGGATGAAGAGATAGGAGGAAACAATATAATAGAAATTGTCCCTGGAATGGTTATTAGAGGTTCCCATAATCCATCTAATCATTTTCCTAGCTGACACTATATTTGCTTGGTTATGCTCCCTAAATGTTAGGTTGCCAGACACCATTATTCCCATGCTGCTTTCCTACTATAGGCAGATATGACCGAGTCTTGAACCTTGTATTTTGTTTATGGTCTTTATTTTTACCATACCTAAGTACTGTACCTAGATTTATCACTATTAACCCCCTCAACTGTGCAACGCGCCTCCAGGTATTTTTATTTTTCACATTCCATTCAAAACTGGTGCGCGGTGATGTGGGTAAGAAATGGATGCCTGGGGGCCCCAGTGATCGTCCGCCATCTTGAAAAAAAATACCAGCATGCCCCGCGGCCATGGGGAGCCTCGGTTTCAAAGCAGCAACCATGTCTGACGCATCGTCTACGAGCTCCCACTCCACGGTGACCCATGGTCATGGAAAACGACTCTTAGGAGGAGGTGATACACGACATTTTGTATGATGACGGTGCTATGGATGATGACTTAAGACTATGATCCAGAGAAAAACCTAACACAGAGGTCTGATACGAGTGAGGGAGAGAATGAGGTGGATGATGTGGTGAGCATGTATGGTACACGCGCCTCGCCGCCTGGGTCAACACTGTTATCACCACCACCATTGTCCCCAGACACAAATTTATTCAGTGACAGCACATGCGATGAATCTTTCTAGGGCTTCAATGACATCCTCGTGCAGCTCCAGCACCAGATGACGTAGCCGTGTTTTTAGTGCTCGTGGTGGTGTTGGCCGTGGTGCTGGTGCCAACACCAAACCCCCGGGTGCACTTGTGTGGGAGGATTGTGCCACATTTGTTAAACAAATACCAACGTTTGATGCTACAAATGTTGGTGTTACGCCATTATTCCTTTTACAGGTGATGATACGGCAGAAATAGAATATTTCCAGGCGTATTTCGACAACGAATTCATGACCCATCTTGTGACCGAGACAAATACTGTAGGTCCGCTCACAGCCTCATAGACGCCGGCATTTTACCTGCCTCGTGCTTCATGCGATGGAAGGACACTACAATTGATGAAATGCATGTGTTTCTCGCACTCAGCATGATGATGAAGCACACTGAGAAAGCTGTCGTCCAGGATTATTGGAGCAAAGACAGCCTTGTTCCATTGCCCGTGTTCAACCGATATATATTGCGTGATAAGTTCCTCTCGATTCTCAGGTGCCTGCATTTCAAGAATAATGCAAATGAGGACAGACACGACAGACTGTGGAAGGTACGGAAGGTGTTCAGTGACATGAGAGGAAAGTTCTGCGATTATTTTGTACCTGCACAGAATGTGGTAATCGACGAATTGCCTGTACTGTTCAAGAAGCGACTGGCATTTAAGCAGTACATCTATCTCGAGGTTATCTCGAGATGATTTCGTGTCCCGGCGGCTCGGTCCTCGACCAGGCCTCCACCCCCAGGAAACAGCCTGTGATGGCTAACTAACTCCCAGGTACCTATTTACTGCTAGGTAACAGGGGCATCCGGGGTGAAAAACTCTGCCAATTGTTTCTTGCTGGCACCCGGGATTGAACCCGGGACCACAGGATCACGCATCCAGTGTTCTGTCCGCTCAGCCCACAGGCATCCCATCAAAACGGCACCATTTTGGACTAAAGTTTTTCGCGCTGTGCGACTGAGACTGGTATGGTCATGGACATGCTTCTGTATTCTGGTACAGACGTCGACATACCAGCTCAGGATCCACATGGGTTCTCTGGCAATGTCGTAAAAACCCAGATGGAACCGTTGCTGAACAAGGAGCATATACAGTAATTGTGTTATAAAAAAAAATTGATAAGACCTGTCGGCACATTATTTTTATACATACAGTGAGAAAAAGTGTTAGCCACAGGCAAACATAAGGCCAAGGCACGTAAGGAGAAACACTGTGGTTGGAAAAAAAATACATGACCACAGAAAAGATCTGGTGGCCCGAAGCAACAATTATCAACACATCAACTCATCAGAGGTCAGCCAATATTCTCATCAAAACCTGTGTAAAACAAAACTGAAGCTTACCTGTCATGCTTGGAAGATTTGTGCTTTGAACTGAAATAAAGAATAAGAATGAATTAAAATTTTATGAAAGAGACTGAACTGTTTGCTTTGTTACACATAATTGTTCTTAATGATCCATATACAAATCTGTGGTACATTATTTTAACAAATATACAAACTGAACAAAATACAAAATAGCAATAATTCAGTGTCAGTATGCAGCTCATGACAGGCACAGATGTTGTAATGAGATTAACACATCTGAATCATGCAAGGTGATGTCTCTCTCCATGAATAGCCATGGAGAATATCCATATCCATATATTTAACATACAGTAGACAGTAAAATTTCATGTTTACTACAGAATATCACACTACAAATTATGCACAAATAAATTGACATTACATCTCCAGGTACATACAAATTAATTGTACGTGCAATTAACTATGTGACAGGTCGTTGGAGGACAATCATGGCAGCAGCATTAATTACTCGTACTCTTGTTGCCAGAATGATCCAGTGTGGGTGAGGAAGGGGGGGGGGGGTGGTAAAGGTTTGCTTGTTATTATAGCAAGATGTGATTACATTTACAATCAACTTGTACATTTCTTGGTAATTTGCATTAGCAATAATGATCTAGATACCAACATGAACAAACATGCTTTTTAAAAGGTTGCATTTACATTTCAGTAATAAATGATGGTTACATTTCATCTACTGTACACTTACATTGCCACTCAATCAAGTCTGGTTTTCTATCACAGTATCTCACCTTTTTTTCCCGGCTTTGTCGTTTTACCATATTTTCCTACTTGCATTTATTTGCTAAATAAATTTTAATTTGTCTCAAACTTTGTCTCGTCACTAAAAGTTGCAATTTACATGTTTAACGGAATTAAAGTAGTGGAAACCTTTGACATATATCAGATGGCCCTATTTAATGCCTTATTACCTAATATCAATTGAAATTTCTAGTTTTAATTCTTTGAGAAGCCAACTTCTAAGGAAAGAAGAGCTTCCACAGAATACTTGGTAACCAAGACAATTAAAAGTGCAGCTAAGCATTAAATATAACAAATTATAACAAAGCTGAAGTTTCCACGATCAGTCTGGGCAGTGTGAGTGCTTCAACATTCTTGGCCCTGAACCTTATAAGTGAGTAACACTACCATAAACTAACACTACCTCTAACAAGGTATGGGACAAAATGCAGAAAATGTTTGCAAGCTCCAAATATGAGGACAAATTAAAAAGCATATTTGAATAATCATCCAAAAACAAAACAGTCAACACAGTTAATTTGTACTGAATTAAATGATCAATTATTTTAAATACTTTTTTTACTACAGCTGGAAGAAATTAAATAATTTCTGTGTTTATATGTAAAGGATGATAAAAGAAACTTAATGTTAGAATTCATATAGATTAAACAAAGTTTACAGGGACAGGCTGACCTGGGAAGCATCTCATTACAAAACCAGGCACTGAATATTTAAACCTAAACAACTGATTACAAACTGGGTATTTACTATATTAAATTAACAAGGGTGTGCTTCAAAACATTACATAAACAAAAGGACTGTAGAGAGATGTTTCATTCCAAAGGACTTTAAGAATATGAGATTTACAAATAGTACCCGTGTACAAAACAAATTATTTATCCAAAATGGAATAGCAGCATTCCAGTCATGACTTAGGTTAAACAATTGTGGGAGATTAATTCCGAAACATCTGTTGTAGGCCAGTAAAAAAAAAATTAGATTTCCTAACTACATAGAAAGAGTTAAAGCTTAACAAATGAAATTTTCATGAATATGATTGTTGTAAAGAACTATCTTAAGATTATTAATTAATAGTGACCTAACTGTGAATGCAAGAAAATGCACATGGGAATGTTCATATATTGAAATGCTTAAAACCAAAGTACAACGAACTGCACCCAACACCATGATGATCAATCATATCAGTACAAGATAGAAATGGATTAATTTTGTCTGGGGATGCAGGGATAACATGGAGCTAACATACACTATGCATACTGTATGCACATTTCTGGGCTATTTTGTCAGTAGCTATCATAGCTTATGCTCTGACTATTAGGTCAGGGCAAGGTAATGTTAGGTAAGGTAAGGTAAGGTAATTATCAAAAGGTAATGTTAGGTATTCATTAAAGAATCGCGCAAGGTTTTATAGGATCATACCTGATATAAATCCAGCATTCACTATGATAAGATTGCACAACAAGACTATATAAATTACACAACTTTCAATTTTGAACAATTCTCGCATCATTCTTGAGATACAGTACATACTGTAGCACCTTAAATGACAAGTTGAGTGATATGACATGTAGAGCTTCAATAAGAAACTCACTTTTATATGAAGTTTCAAGTCAATACCCTGAAGCATTCTCTAGATAGATTCTCTAGCTTGTGTGGAAGTGATAGAAAGATATCGGACCCATATTTGGGTCCGCGAGGGAGGAAAGTATTAACAAAGAAACGATTCAAAATTTTTATAAATTACCAAACATTTGGAATTTTCCTTCTGAGAATACGTAATTGACAGACTAGCAAATAGCCGAGAAACTCATTCTAAAACTCTACGGCTACTAGGTACATAAATAAGACAAGGGGTCTGAGAAAACATTATTGCATTGTATTTTTTTTTATATAAAAGACTTCTAAAGCTCCTGTATTTACCTTAGATTGAATGAAAATGTAGATACAAACTGGAAGCTCATTGCTGACTGCCAGGGGCAGCAGAGTCTTGAAAGAAGTCACTTACGATTTTTATACTTGGCTATGTTTTACTCTATGTTCATGCAGTGATCAAATTAACCTATACTTCTAAAACTATGAAAACTAGTCTTTAAAGCATAAAACTCAAACAAGAAAATTCTTTAACCAACTATTTGCCTTTAATGCCTTGCAAATTAAGTTTGTAGCCTTGAACACATCACTGCTCTTACCAACATACAATCTAGATAATACACACTTCACATGAAGTCTGCCAACATGTTATTCTAGCAACAATAACTAAATACAATGAAGATCACAGCTGCCCAGGCCTAATCTTTATCAATTAAAACACAGAAAATGGACATTACGTTTAACCATCAATTGGCATT
Source organism: Procambarus clarkii (assembly GCF_040958095.1). NCBI lineage: Eukaryota > Metazoa > Arthropoda > Malacostraca > Decapoda > Cambaridae > Procambarus > Procambarus clarkii. The sequence continues at coordinate 22,048,408 of NC_091180.1, read as the reverse complement.
ACTTAATTCGTGATCACCAAGAACATCACACTGAAAAATAAGTGTGTTTAATTCTGATAAAATGGAACCCGATCAAATTTTTACTTATATTTTCCTATATTCCACTAAAGATCAATAACTGGATAATAGGATCATTATTCATTGTTAGGTATATTCAGTATACTAACATTTATTAGTGTGTATAGTCCCTTATGCAGGGGGTACCTTTGACACACATGGAACAATTTGGTATAGGATCTCACTAGACTTCCTTGGATTTACACTTGAGGGCAGAAAGCAGACCATGTGAAGGTGATCTCATATGAAGGTGACAGCATACATATTTACATGCACGTGCTCATGCACCTGCCCAAGACAATCTTGGTGATAATTAGCAGAAATAGAAGGTTTATTACTGATGGATATATTCAGCTATTAAAAAAAAAGACTTTTCCTGGTTTTCATACATAAAAACTACAACATTTTAAAATGCAAATTGTATCCTGGTATTGTCAGTTAAGCTGATAATGAATTTTGTCATGTTTAATTGAATCTTATAAATAATGTAATTAACTTTTTAAGCACTCAGGATACATATGTAACTGAACACTTTTCTTTATAGAGTAATGTGTAACTTCTTTTCTTTATTGCAAGAAAAAAATGAAAGTCCACAACTGAAGAGCTCCTCAGCACTTTGCAGTTGAATCTCAAGCCATGGTTAGAGCTGTGTAAGGTACTGACATAGGACTTTTAAAGACAGAAGTAATGCTATAGATTATAATGCATTAATCTGTTAAAATATATGAGCAAAGCAAATGAAAGCTTAAGCAATTTCCTGATAAACTGATATCCAAGAAACCATACAAAATGTGGTTAAATATACAGCTTGATTAGATAATATCTCACTTTTACATAACCTAGCCTAACTGAAAACTGTTTGAACCAGCATGATTACACTCTAGAGAAAGTGCACCATGATACAAATTGTATCCAGAAGAAGAGGAATAATCTCGATAATCAGGATTTGCAGTGCAACTATAAACAAAATATCTATCTTACAGACCCACTTTCCCATGTGATTGAGTTCGCATCAAATATATTAAAATGTTTGCATGACAAACATTATAGTATAATAGTCATTTTTTCTTTAGCAAAAATAGGAAAAGTTCAGTTACAATGGAAAATCTAATGCATCAATCATTCCAAACAATGTGTAGCCGAGATATCACTGCTTCCATTCTACAACAACTTCACCATGCAGATGGGGATGAATTAAATGATAAAAATAAAAAGCAGTATCAGATAAACTGCAAACACTGACTTAATAGTGGCAGCTCCTGGTAACACCCACTGCCAACATGGACTATGGTAATTAAATGCAACTTCTGGCACACAACTTAATGATTTAACCCTTTGCAGCCAAAATATAAACAATCGTGTTATCCCCAACGACTCCTTGTGTATGTTCTTTCTTTATAATCAAAATTAATGGAAAGGATTATGCTGTAAAAATATATTCTTAAACAAGTCTAAGTAAACAACTGATCAGTCAATGCTGCATTCCAGTCTGGTTTGCATACATCTTTTGGGTTGTAGAGAATAATTAGAGGGCCTTCACTCATTTGAATAACTGCACGGGCTGTACATGTTAAAAGTCGACCTAATCTGTAAGTAAACTACCTAAAATAATATAAAGTGCACGCACATGAGAGAGACACAACGAACATTAAGTGTTACGGTTTCCCAATTTAGAATTACTTTTATACATGTATGGTGAAATATTAAAGAAATTGTTAATGGTATTTCAGAGACCAAAATTGGAATATGCAGCAGTTGCATGGTGGCCATATCCCAAGAAACACAAACTAGAAAATGTACAAAGACATGGAACTAAATGCTCTCAGAACTGGAAAACATAAGCAACAAGGAGAGGTTAGAGGCCTTATATATACCAATCCTACAAGATAGAAGAATGTGTGATGATATGATCACTACAGAAAAAATAATAACAGGAATCAACAAAATTGACAAAGAATTTTAGGAAACGCCAACTTTAAGAACATGAGGACATGGGTTCAAACTTAGGAAACAAATCTGCCAAAAATACATTAGAAGGTTCACTTTTGTAAATATATATAAAAAAAAGTAGATGGTAGGAACAAGTCAGAACGTCGTGGTCTCAAAAGGGTTATATGACAGTACTGGGAAGACGGCACACCATGAGTGTAGCTCTCATCCCGTAACAACATTTAGGAAATTGCACACACAAACATGGAGGCTGATAAAAGGAAAAACACAACAGATCTGGATCTTGGTGGCTTTAATAAGCCACCAAGATCCAGCCTCGTATTAATACAAGCAGTTCCCACGAGCTGGCAAACTGTTATGTGGAAATAATTAGGAATTTTAGGGACAGTATTGAAAACTTGGGTAGAGAGGTAATGACTATGAGGTGCAAATACAGGAATTATGCAAGGCCAAGAATCACTAGGAAGCTAAAAATAAAGTCCTGGAGGAGGAATTGAAGTATTAAAATTAAATTTTGAAGAAATTAAAGCAAATCTAAACATTAGTGAATACAATAAGTTGGGCCAGAAAATTCAACAAGAAAAGGAGCTTTTGTCAGTACAGATGGAGGTGGTTACATAGGTAATCAAGCAGTGCAAGAAGGATATGCACAAGTGGCTAGAGAAAGAAATATTAGAACAAGCAAACAAGTCAGGAAGTCTTGTTTCCAAGACAAGTCTGAGTTGAAATATTAGAAAGAAACATTAGAAAAATAAGAAAAACCAATTGCAAAAAACACCTGGAGAGAAATCATATAACAGTATGGTTTTTGATCAGGAAGATCCTGTGTAACAAATCTACTCGTTTCTATGATAAGAGCCACAGGTATTTTAACGGAGAGAGATGACAGAGTTTACTTTATTTATCTGGACCTTAAAAAGGTTTCGACAGACCCATGTAAGAGGTTTTCTGGAAATTGGATCATACTGGAAAAGTGATAGGGAGACTTCTGACAGGGATTAAATATTTTCCAACAAAAATGAGAGCTGTAATTAGAGGCAAGGTATTGAACTGGAGAAATTTTACTAGTGGAGTACCATAGGTTTCAATTCTTTCACAAGCAATGTTCATTGTTTACATTAATGTTCTACCAGAATGAATACAGAATTACATGCACATGCTAGCTGATGATGCTAAACTACTAGAGAAGATAAACTTAAGACGATTATCATGCCCATCAAGAAGACCTGGACACAAATAAATGGATAAGAGCAACACTTGGCAAATGGGATTTAATGTCAATAAATGCCACATGGTGGAATGTGCAATAGGAGAAAATAGGCTACACACAACCTACAAACTATGTGAAAAAGTTTAAACAATTATGATAAGGAAAGAGATCTAGGGGTGGTTCTCAATAAAGACTGTCAACTGAGGACCATATATACAACATTGTGCATAGCCTATGCTACGCTTTCCAACTTCAGAATAACCTTAAAAGTACATGAATGGAGAAATATTAAAGAAAGTGTTCACGACCTATGCAAGACCAAAGTTGGAATATGCAGTGAATGTATGGTGCCCATACCTCAAGAAACACATCAATAAGCTGGAATAAGCAAAAAGGCATCCAACTAAATAGTTTCCAGAACTGAAAAACAAGAGCTATGATGAGAGGCTAGAGGTATTCAATTCCATAAAGTTAGATGATAGAAGAACAAGGGGATATGACCACTACTTACAAAATAGTAACAGGAATCGATAAAATTTACAAGAGATATTCTTGAAACCTGCACCTTCAAGAACAAGAGGTCACAGATACAAACGAATGAAACAAAATTGCCCAAAAAATCAGATAGTCCATTTTTGGAAAAAAAAAAAAAATGTAGACTGTTGTAGTTTAGTGAAAAGGTCTCAAAGGTCTCACAGTGCTGTAAATCAAAAAATAGGTCTAGGAAGATGGGAGAGGGGACACTCCCATGAGTGTAACTCTAATCCTGTAACAACACTTAGGCAATTATACACTTACGCTACACAGTAACAATTTAATCCATCATTCCACCATGTGTTATTACCACTTATCCATTCTCAAAGTATCCAAGTACTCAACTGTATTAATAAAATGTGTTAAAACTTTAAAACAATATAATAATTCCATAAATATCACTATCAAACAATAGTAACTGAAAACTACAAAAACAGTGTGGAAATGTGCCCAAGCCAATCATTCTGTGCCTTCAAACCACTCACACTTGATTAACTCTGTACAATGTTGTTGTTGTTGAATATCACATTGTGAGAGCCGTGTCTCAGATTCCCACCACAGGCTCATGTTGCACTATTGTATGGCTATTGCATGGTACAACAGCAATTCATGGAAGGTAAAAGGTAACCCGCTGTGGGAAGTGCACAGGTTATGTGCATTTTGGCTACGTTAATGTTGCAAATAGACTTAGCTTGTTTGGTGTCTGATGAGAGCCCTTGGCTCAAGCAGTATGATGATACTGCAAGGTACAGTGTAGGTTGTTCTAGCAAAGATATGCTGCATTAGCATTTATGGGTATAGTGCAAGTTTCACCTTGGCATCTCAAGGTAGCTGTTGAGTGTGGTATATTGCTCTATGCAATCCTGAGGGATTACCTTGGGACGGATGAACTGTGGCTGTTTTGGCTGGCCATGATGTCATCAAGCCCACATGACCTAACAACCTATTGGAAACTACCATATACCCACGCTATTGTACAGAGTTCCTTGACTGGTGGAGACAGTAGGCAAAATTTTTAATGTTGCATATACGTTATATACATATACGCCCAAGTTCATTCCCACCAGGACTTTCATCAATGTCAGATGTGCTGGTATATGCTATTGGGCTGTATAGCTATATTAACATTATACAAGTCCATCAGTAATGTCAAATTAACTGCACTATCAATAAATTAATCTACAGAGATGTACAGAGTCCGGCAGCACGATATATTTAAAAGAATTCACAGTGAACTGACAAGTTGCAATATAATCACAATAAGGTAAACCACATGCAACAAACTGTGTGAAGACCATCACAACTCATCTGAGTGATCATTTTTTAACAAGAGAGCAGTACATAGTAGAACATGAACAAGCCACAGGCGCAGCGCCAAACAGGCAAACACCTTTGGCTTGTTCATGCTGTTATGATGTTCACGTTGTTCTATGTACTGCTCTCGTTATAGTTTGAGTAACTAATCAGTTAAGATAACGAAGACAACAGATTGTCCTGTGTTAAATAACAGTGCAGTTTATGAATGTGTAAGAGGTGTAGATTGAAGAGCGTTAAGCTTAAATAAATCCGTGAAAGGTAGATAAATTCTAACTAGCTCTCTGGCATTTGTCCATGTTGTAAGCCGTCCATGTGTGAATCTGTGTGATGAACCACACGTTTTTGAAGCCCGCACCCTACATACAGTCTTTTGTCACATTTTAGCTATCCTACTGACGACATATTGCATTCCTGCAGTACATCCCCTCATGCCATTCCTGAACCACTACCTAGCTACCGTCACTAGCTACCACACGTGATATCTTTGCACGGTATCACCCGCATTCAAGCAAGCCGACAAGAGCCACACAAGAGCCCACTATAGTATACAATCCTTCCTGATGGGTCACCATACTACATCAGCCAAGTGAAAAGGGCTGTGAATGGGTCATGACAGCCTGTAATTAAAATAGGCACTATTTTTCATTATCATTCCTACCCCTCTTATATTACCTGGAATAGGTGGGGGTCAAGTGTTATTAAATTAATATTTTGGTGGGTGTGGAACGGATTAATTCAATTCCCTTTATTTCTTATGGGAAAAGTCGCTTCGACTTACCATATTTCAACAATACATATGATACATCTCTGGGAAGGGATTACCGTTGTAAATCGAGGCCCCACTGTAAAGCTAAAAATCAAACTCAAATATTCCTAGGCCTAGTATAGCACATGTATTTATTATATTAGGCCTAGAAAGGTTAGATTTTGTTTTCAACATTAATACAAAAACTTTTCCAGTTTGTCAAAATTTAATAGTACCAATTTCAACTTTCTAATTACCTTTTACGTAAATATATGTACGATGATCCTCGCCATTACTACAAGTACTACCTAAACAGGAGGATGGGGCGATTACTGCCCGATTGGTCAGTGAGACTTACAAAGAGTCTCAGACATAGTATTAGCTTTGAATGACACCAATTAGGAACGTAAAGTTGCTCCCAATATCTTGGCAATCTATCTTTAAATAAATGAAAATTTTTATATGTTTGGTGCTTACGTTGTTCATTTCCTGAACACTGCTATGCAAAACATTTTGAAATTCTGTCACAAGAGACCTGCTCCAAAGCTTAACACTATTGTGCGCGCCGCAGAAATGACGTCATGCTCCGATGGGTGCGGGCAAGTGGGCGACGACACCGTAAAGTGTATACTCATTTCAGTTTTCTCACCTTAATTCTCGTGCTACGTCGTTCATTTTGGTATCATTGTGTTCGCAATAGAATACCCTACAGGGGTATATGCATACAAGGTCCAAAAGCCCACCGTGACTTCCCACAGCAAAGCCTAAAGTCGGCAAAGTTACCCGTGAGCGCGCAAAATCGGTAAAATGTGTATACTCGTTTGAATTTTCTCACCTTATTTCTCGTGCTACGTCGTTCTTTTTTGGTATCGTTGTGTTCGCAATAGAATTCTTTACAGGGGTATATGCATATAGACTAATTAATTTTCGACAGATTTGTTTATTGGGATTGATGACTTTGTGCAGATCTTCCCCATTATGTTACATTGACACCAAGTTGTTCAGCAACTTTGTCATAACCCAAGTGTATAATACATTTTTGAAATTCCTGTTTAAATTGTGTTGGACAAAGATTGGTTAGAATATGTTTGTACTAGCCCAACTGTGTCTGACAGTCAAGAAGAACTTATACTACCCTCCTCTTTCAATAAGTAACAAAATCGTATATTTATTACAGCAACTGTAATATTCCTAACTGTATCTCTTGTCTCTGGGAGAATGGGTAGACTAAATCAATGTGTTGCCATCCCTTAATAGAAATTTTATATCGACTCAACTGAAATATGAAAAAGTGAAGTTTTAACATTCAAATTATTATTACTGAATCTACAAACATACAGGACAGCAATGAGTGGATAGCTGTTAGTGGGCTGAAAATATTTCCTGGTGTGCATCCAGACACAAAGAAAACAGCACGACAATGCGCAAAACACTGTCACAAAAATTACATAAACCTTAAATATTGTTTGGAGTAAGAACAAGGAGCAGAGGTATATCAAAAGTTAATTATACAGTACAGGTCTGCATGTCTAAATTAAAATTAAATATTCATTAGAACGTGTTTTTGTCGTTGAATATAACGAGTCGATTGTCTTGTTGAATTCTAAACAAATTTCCAATATATTTAAAAATTTAAAAACTGTAGTCCTGTGGGTAAGCAAGATTTTTCAAATACAGTCCGCAAAGGGTTAACAGCAGGTTCTAGTACAGTGCTGCTGCTGGAGCACTAACTTAAAAAGGCAGCAGCTGGAGCACTAGCTACACTGCTCATAATGCTTAATTAGTGCATTAAAGCAGTTCACTGTATTATACTACTTCTTTTAGATAGATTTTTATCAATTGTATTTGTAAGGCAGAAGAAATACTTTAAATATTTACTGCCAATGTCAATACGATATTTGCATTAAGTGTATGACGTTCACTTAAATTAAGACGGTTAAAAAAAAAAATCATCTATCTACAACTGAATCGTCTAAATTAATGATGATGAGACTGAAACCCACTCTGCAAGTATGCCATTTGTGCTGTGAAAAGAGGAATCCATTTAGCTATTAGTGTAACAAAAATAAAAATTAATTATGAGATGTATAATGAGCCTACAAGGGAACAAGCCCATAATGTGTTTACTTGCTCGTGCGTTTGTCCTTGCCGAGTTTCAGAGAGGACTTGCGGTTTAACCTGAAACATAATATGTGGATAAAATTCCAATCTAAAAAAATTGTTAACCTAAGGTGCTAACTGTTAATGATTATCATTCTTTATAAAAAAAAAAAGTAATCCAGAAATACATTTAATAAGTTATTCTTATTAAATTTCATTTGTAGATTTTTAATGTAAAATTAAATTTTTTACCTCTTCCGATCATTATATTTGCTACGATAATCGCCACCTTTTGTCTTCTTCTGTTTCGTGTACTCATCCTGGAAGTCATTAGCATCTTTATCGGCTTCAGCAGCTTCTCTTTCGAGGTCGGACCAATCCATACCCGATTCTTCACTGCTTCCAAGATCTGCAGTAAAAATGTTGCAACTAGAAAACATTGACATTATCATTGGTTTATTCTGAGGGAGAAGCAGGAACTTACCCGAGATGAGGTTACTTAAGTGAAGTAGCTACGCTCTCAACCATCCAAGGTTTTAGTGAGGAGGAAATATAATCTAAAGTTAATTATAATAATATTAAGCCAAAATAAAACATTAAACCAGTAAGAGTAAATAAACCAAAATGAGCCAATGAAAAGTAACCACATGAGTGGAGATCGAAATATTACAGAAGATGGATCAATCCATAAAGCATCCACCAAGGCAGACCGGGTGGCATGAAGGCAAGTGGCAAAGAGCTGCCACCAGGCACAACACATGATGTACCCTGGCCCATCAAAAACCAAAAAAAGACCCCTCCTGAAGCCCACCTACTCATTCTTTGCCAGAAAATGAGAAGGCTGCAAATTAACAAAACACTCACCTAGGCTGAAAAAACAAATGCCCTGCCTCCAGAGAATGTGTAGCTCCTTACCCCTACAACCGAAGGCAAGCACTAACAGACAAAAACTGCCCTAAAGAAAGAATTACGAACCAAAATGGAACCATAAACTGAGGGAAAGAAATAACAAGAAGGTTCAGCCGGTGCACAAGCAGGCCAAGGTAAAGTTGACACTAAACGCAAGCAGTAGTAGCTCCGCCAATGCCAAAGGATAAGAGGTGACAGTACTGTATTAGGCACAAGATACAGGTAAAAAAAAAAAAAAAAAAAAAGCAAAACTAAAAGACAACAGGAACAGATGGAAGAATGCTGACAATGGGAGAGATTTAAGCAAAATGACTACAGAGCAACTTAATACAGCTACCAGGATGGCAAAAGCATGTGGAACACCAATTCAGCCACCTGCTAACCACAGAGACGCAATTAAAATGCATCAGAAAAACCAGACACACACAGCTGAGAATTTTGAACCAGCTAGGAATATCAATAGACCAATCTTCTAAAAAGAAGGAGAGCCGTGAGAAAATGTCTGGGTTTAGATACCATGCAATCAGCACCTAAAATAAAGACTGAGTCAGCCAGCCACCAAGTACCACCACCTTCCATTGGTAGGATTCTACCCTGGCCAGGACCCGAGCAACAACAGGGCCAGTAAGACAGGTAGGTAAAGAAACATTCACTCCAACCAGTGCAGCTGAATACCACTCATTACAAGGGACCTGATAATCTGGTAATGGAGCCTCATAGAACCGAAGGTGCCGATTGCACGCTGCCATGTTAATGATCGGTTGTCAACCATGTAAGGTTAGGTTTTGTCCACGAGTAGACCGAAATCAATTAGTTAGGTATCAATTGTCTTGCTAATGCATTAACAGCTTTGCTGCCATAAATCGAGAGTAAATTAAGCACCCATTGTACTAGAAGTCGAGTTATGAATTAACTACTGTTAAGCTTTATGCAGTGCTTCCATTGAACCACTTCTTACTACAGTACTGCCACAACTCGCACTTAAGCCTTTGGCCCTGGTGTCTCGAACACCGAAGTTGCCTATTAATCACTAAATTTAAATGCGATGAGGACCCAATGAGAAGTCCCTTAAAATACTTCATTTTATACTGGGGCGATTCCCACAACCAACATGGATCAGGACTCGGGGAAACAGGTCCGAGTGGGATCATCCCAGAATTCGTACTCAGACTGTGCACCCACGCCCTGTATGCTTTTTCGCATGTTGCTGGATTCCAACAGTGTTGTGAATTATTTGCCATACAGACATTGGTGACATTGCATGGAATTGCAGTCAGGAAATAGCAATATTAGCACAGTTGGCTAGCAACCTAAGAATATAACATTGATATTTTTGCTAAAATCTTTATGAACACTTTCGTCCGGCGGCAAAGGAAGTTGCCTCTATAATTAACTATACTTATGTCTGACGGAGACTCATTTTGCATCCAATATTAAAATATTTATTAAAATTCCATTTATTGTTCGATTATTATGGGAATAGTTTTAAAATGTGCATCTTTAGATCACAAACAATTTGATACCAAAATGAACGACGTAGTACGACCGACAATTGAGGTCAGAACACTGGAATGTTTATAAATATTTGTGTGATAATGAGCGTCCAAAATAAAAATTTAAGATTCCATTTATTGTTCGATTATTATGGTACTAATTTTATAATGTGCGCCTTTAGATTGCAAACAATTTGATACCATAACGAACGACGAAGCATGGAAATTGTGGTCAGAACTCTGGAAAGAGTATACATATTTTAGTGTGGTGCTTTCCCAGGAAACGCCAGGCCCACCTTGGGGTGGGCTGGGGAGCACACGCCGAGCGGCGCAAAGTGTTAAAATAATTTTTATGATATTTAAATGTAGACCAATTTATAGGGCTGTACATGTAACCCACTTACCCTCACTATATTCAGAATCGGATGCCTCTGAATCACCCTCAGAATAATCCTCGCTTTCCTCCTCAGATCCCAACTCTTCATCTGTAGGTGCATATGCTCCATCATCCTCAGAGTCCTCCTCCTCCTGCTCTGCTTTCTCATCATCTGAGTCAGGGTCCAAGAAAGACCAGCCTCCCTAATAAAAGTACAAAAATCTAAGTAAAAAAACTTGTACCCATCAAAATCAGTGCCCATTGCCTACTAGGAAGTAGGTAATGGGAAGTGAAGTCTAGCTCTAGAGCCTTATCTCTTGGCCAAAGAATACCTAATCAACCAGGCTGTGATTCATATGTCAGGCTGAGAGCAGCCATGTCCAACAGCCAGGTTGACCAGACGACTAAATGGGAGGCCTGGTCGGAGACTGGGCCGCGGGGCTGTTGAACCCCAGAAGCTGCACCAGGTAATTAGGACTGTAAATGGTGCATTTATGCCTTCCAACGTTCCACTACTGTCATACCTGCTCTTGAAGCTGTGAATAATAGTCGATTCCATCACACCTGGTTAAAACTAATTCCAACAGTTTACCCCTCTCAAAGCATTCAAATATTTCCTTCCATTTCTCTTGCTCATTTGTTTCTTACTTCCATATTAACTTACCTCATTCTCTTGTCCCTTACCTGGAAAAGGACATCTCTGTATATTTGTCTATTTTCAGAATCTAATATGTCTTATCAAAATTTGATAGGCATTTTGGCAATTAAAGACAATACAATCCATCCATCCTTCTCTATCATTATGAATCTTGGCATCCATACCGAGCACTATCAGGTTTGTCAGGCATGCTTCTTCCCTTTTAAGAGCATCCAGTCTTAGTTACAAAGTTACTTTCTTCAAATATTCCACAATCCTCGGGTTCATCAGTATTCTAAATGTGATATATGTCAGCAAAATACATCCCACCACAGCAAGGCTGATCTGGTAACTCCAACAGTAGAAATGTGTATATTTCCTTCTTGAAAGCTTCTACTGCTCTTCTAACAATAATTCCCATATCTGTTGGTAGGAGGTTGAAGGTCACAGGATGACCTTTTGTTACGTCCTTCTCTCACTCCAGCATGTTACAGCATGTTAATTTTATTGTGCAGGTTCGGAACTTGATCTTCCATTATTTTCCATGTGTATATTGCGTAATTGCTGAGCGGAGAATAATTTGAGTAATTTTCAAACTGCATTTCTGCTTCCCTCATGAGCTAGGACTTATTTCAGTCCCTCCTCAGTGCCTTGTTCATACTAGCATCTGCTGCTGTGCATTTTCTAAGCAGCCTTGTTTTAACCGTGTGCCTTCTTGCATTGTCAGTTGAAACATGAGTTAATCTTGTTATTCTCTTTTTATCTTTCCCATGTCCTCCTTGTATTTATGAACAAAATACTCTTATTGAATGATGCCTATCTACTCAATACAGCTGTGGTGAGTAAATAGGCCAAATGCCCTGTAAATTAAAGACAAACTTGTAAGCACAAAACTCTCAGTTCCAAAAGTAACCGAATGCATGTCGGATACCTACTTAGATTGACAAATTAACATTCAACAAATAGATAATGTTGAGATCTTGTTCATATTATTTAAGATTGAGCCGGTTCATTGCAGATGTGAATTAACATGATTCACCAGGACCGTGACAAATTGAAAAACTCGTAAACCTTTGATTCAGAAAAGAAGTGTATTTATGTTAACTCTTGTGCACAGCCAATACATGAAGATTTACAGTTACATAAAAAAAACTCATACCTGAAATTATTATTACTAAATACTTGCCAGGCACAAATATAATTAATTTGGAGGTAATGAATAGTTGGAAGGTACCATGATACGAAAATGTAATACAATAAAAAACAAGAGAAATGCCAAAGTTAAAGCATGTTTTAGGTAGCATTTGATCTACAAGACAAATCTGACCTGGCAAACCTGAATAGTACATAGCAGTGCGGAAAATCTGACATTTATACAAATTGAATACAGTACCTCATTCAATTTAACTCAAAATTGTAATAAAACTACCAATTCAGAATTTTTGTTTTGCCATACCTGATCAAAGAACCCATCAGGGTCATCAATAATTGTTTTCATGACTTTAGACCAGTTGAGTGACTGCACACCCTCAGAGTACCGAATGTCACAAGAGCTGAAAAAAGGCAAAAAAATGATAAAAGCTGTTGATTTTATTATTAAATGAAAACACATTCATCACAGTTTAGCTATTTGCAAGGCTATAAATTGAAAGATTGAAAAAAGGTTTATGACAGACTGATGATGAGTGATTATAAGGGTAGGAGAAGAAAACTTCAGAGACGAGGAGCATATGGGTAGGTGTTAATGAGCACAAGGATGTGGATCCCAAAATTTTGTGAAAAGTAGAAGGGTTAGCAATTCACGGCATTACTTCAATATTTTTTTTGACACAAATATTGTACAGTACATACATACATATTTACATAAGGCTTGTAAAGACAATGAAGAAAAACAATAACCATGAGATTGAAACACAGACCAAACTGAAACCCAAAAATTATTCTCTACAATTTTTGTATAATACCCTAACCAAGATTTTAAAAATGAAATTAATATAGCAGACTTAACATTTAATATCATGATATGAACATTAAACCAAAGATGAAAACAGAGTATATCATTTTAAAATTGAAAGACATACCAGTGCCTTAGGAATGAACCAAAATACAATATTAACACTTTGCCTGACCCGGGACGTGAGCCCAAGCACACCCAAGATTGGCCGGGCGTTTCTCGTGAGTGCACACCAGTACAAAAATGTGTACAGTATATTCTTTTTAGTTTTCTCACCTCAATTTTTGTGCTGTCATTCATTATTGTATAAAATTGTTCGCAATTGAAAGGTGAGGATTTTAGAACTAGTCCCACAATAATAAAACAATAAATGGAATTTTAACAAATATTTTCACTTTGGCTGCTTATCACCATGTAAGTATTTACACTCTTCAGTGTTCTGACCCCAATTTTTGTACTACGTCGTTTATTTTGGTATCAAAGTGTTCGGCAGAGTTTTACCTGTGAGTGCGCACCCACCACCCACATTAAAATATTTACACTTTCCAGTTTTTTCAACTCAATTTTTGTGCTACGTCGTTCATTTTTGTATCAATTGTTCACAATATAAAGGCGCGCATTAAAACTAGTCCAATAATAATCAAACGATAATTGAAATTTTAACAAATATTAATTTTGAACACAACATTCATCCACGTCCGACTTCCGTAGTAATTTATAGACAATACGTGTCCCCGCCTAACAAAAGTGTTAAATCAGGTTATGATGTGCTGAAAAATTAATAGATTACTATATTCATGCTAAAGCTTTATGAACAATTATTATAATAAGCAGGAAGTAGCTTTAGCCAAGATTTGGCTTAAAATGAACACTTACTTCAGCCACTCCTTAACATGATCAAGCATCTGCATGGGAATTGCATTGATCATAGATGTTTTTCTGGAGTAGTCCTTGAACACAAACACCATGTCAAAGTTCTTCAAGTGGAACTGAACTCGCTCAAAGTGAACCAGCTCAACTTCATCCAAAACAATAACGTACGGAGGCCACTCAGTCAAATTAACAACACAGCCTGTGAGCATAGACAAAACAGACAAAAGTCAATAAGAGATATCATAAAAACTAAAACATATGTCAATACATTAACCACTGCACTGCACAGACTGCCTTAAGGCACCCGATCAGGGGTGCACAGTGCCATATGGCACTTTTAGGTATAGAGGAGCGATTCAAAACTCCCATGGGTACACAGGGCTCACATCCTGTGCCTCAGGTCTCCTGTAAACAGATACCATCTTGAAAAAAAAATCATCAGCATCCGTGCTAGCTGTGAGAGCCTTACTGAAAACGCGACCAAGGCTGGAGGATGAAGAAACAGCTCATAGCACTGCTGTACAGCTTGGGGCCACAGCACCACTTGGTAAAGATGAATAAATGAATATATAGCGTAGTTACATGATGAGAACTATGCTTGTGGTGTCCCATCTTTCCAGCTCTATGTCATACAATGATTTGAAATTATTGACAGTTTGTGTTAAAGATGTCAGGTTTGTTTGAAAACAGACACTCAATATATGGCAGGACGATCCAGAGGTTAAATAAATTTCCAAATGTAAATTACCATTACTGAGGAATGTTTGAAATGAACTGAAAAGAAATGGTCTAGCAGCACCATTTGTCAGGTTGAACTTAGAAAAACAAAAATGAGTTTGTTAAGATATAAATTAATGAATACTGAATGGTTTCCAGATTTTTGTTTCTTAGTGTTTAAGATGTTTGGATCAGTCATTGCAGGATGCAATGGAAGTTGGGATGGGAATGGTTGGAGGTCAGTCCCAATTAGTTCATTCAAGCAGTAGTACACCGTATACTGTAGTAATATACCATACCTGAGGTAGGTTGCAAAAGCACTGTTGAACGGAAGGGAGCACCAGGGAATCCAAGTTCACGGAATGGAGTATCAAATTCTATCTGATGTTTTGTCATAGTTTCAACCTAAAAAAATAAAAATAATGATAATTAGTTCTTTACTTACCACACTTTAGTAATTGATTTAAGAAAATGGCACTTTCTCAACTTTTCAGTCAAAGATATAAAATTATAATTTTTGCTGTGATTATTTCAATGTACAGTAATTCCAATTGAATTTTCTCAGCCATTATCTTCTCCACAAGCCATAAACTCTGCCTTACACAACCCTCAACCTTTTTTATAATTCAAGTGAATACATTATAACTTAATTATGCTGTTTGATTAACTGCTTTTATGGTAATTACTCTTTCTCCTCTCCCACTAAACCTGAACCACCATGACAACTGCTCCTCAAAACAACCAGTCCTAGAACCGACAAGAAGAAAATCTAAGTACAAAAAAAATTGAACAATTTATTGAAAAAATGTGTCTGAATTAAGACCACATGTATATGATACGTGAGAGGCCTACAAGGCCCTTCACCACCACCACCCCACGAACCAGACAAATTGGATGGGGAGGCATCAGCCTAAAATGCACGAATCTCATAATTTTTAATATACCAAGCATATGTCCCATCTTCCAGATAACATTGCAGCAGCATCACAAAACCAATACCATCACACTTGAGCAAAGTACAGTACCTGTATTTACAGTAGCCCCCTGGCCATCTCGCACACCGAGTCAATCAGATCGTATTCGTCAGGATTGAGACCACAAACTTGGTTACCAGAACACTAATCGTGTACAGATAACAGTACTAGAACTCTGTCTCATACCTACTGTGTATTAAAACTTCCCAACATTCCAGAATTCTTTCACACGATCTTAAAGTTATGAATGTTTACCATTCTCATTGTACAATATATGAGCAATTCCTAAGGCATCATCTCTTGCCTTTCTTCTATTGTTAAAGGTTTCTCTTAGCCTGGCCTCATTACTCATACCTGATCTCTAATATTAATTTAACCATCTGACTGAGATTATAAGATATAAATAATAATTTTTGCATTTTATTTAATGGCTCAATTTTATAGTAGAAAACACGTCCCATTTCCAAACGGAAAGCACAGCCCATTTCCTAACCGAACGGAAACCACGGCCTATATCCTAACAACAGAACACAGCCCAATTTTCTAACAGAAAACAGCCCAATTTTCAGATTTGGAACCAGTCCCTCTAATATCTTCCCCCATGTAGATTATTATGTAACTCTCATGCCTATGCTCTAGAGAATACAGATAGTATTCTATACGTAATAATTTTTCTCTTTTCTCTCTGGCTCAAATGAGCTTCCATCATCCACCTAAGTCCACCTTATGTATTCTTAATAGTTTATATACAATAATCATTCCTCTCCCATGCTTCTCTCCTATAGAAATGTTAGAATGAGATCACTTAACCTGTCCTCTTAGTTTAGACACTACCATTATTGCAAACTTTTGTGCATCTTCAATTTACTTTTTGCCTTCACTACCTGCACATTTCACGATGGTGCTGAATATTGTATGGTTACGTTTCCAACATTGTCTCATCATGTATGCATATTATATTTCTAACATACATTAATTTTGCATCCTTTTCCAATATTCTTACCTTGGCGACCCACACGGCTCCCCCCATATACTATAATCATTAAACAAACGTAACTAGCATACACCTAATAACACCAACTACAAGATCAATGCTGCAAAATACAAAGACAATCAATAAACAATAGTAGCTACAGCAATTGTTAAAATATACTAAATGAACTACTAGTCTCACCATTATTCAATGAAGTTACTCACCTTCTCTGTAAAGCTCTTGAAGGCAGAGGTTAGTTTATGGCGCAGTTCTCTCTCTGCCTGCTCAGCTGACAGATCATCACGGTCATGCATGTGTTGGTGTTTACCCAGATCTGTAGTTATTTCACCAACCTCAGTGTAAAATTGTACATCAATATGTTTCTTCTTGCCAAACATAATTGCATGCTGGAAAAAAAAGAGAAGGTATAAGTGACAATTTACAAAGAGCAATATTTTATATACTGTAAATTTTTTGATTATCTAGATACAGAACCATCACCCTCATCGAAATAACGTGTGCCAGCATTCGTTCGGTTATTAACCCTTAAACTGCGCATGGCGTATATATACGCAATGAGTAACATGTCCCACGGTGCACATGGCGTACATATACGCCATAGGGTGCCAGGAACGATTCAAATGGCCCGCGGCTACACAGGGTTCACATTAGCTTCCTCAGGGCTCTTGTAAACAGACGCCATTTTTTTTTTAAATCGTGGGCAATATTCTCAGGTGAGAGGGGCGCAGTACCGTTAGAACAACCAAGGTTGGCGCATGCAGCATGAGCGAACAGCATTGCTGTTCAGCTTGTGACCACAGCATCGCCGAAAAATGTCAAAATAAATATATAATTGCTATTATTTAACGATGACAATATTACAGGTGACCCCTGACTGTGATATAAATATCCAGGGTTGTGATAATAGCAGGATTGTTGTAATAATTAGCGCTGTGGAAGGAGTGATGCTGAGGGACGGAGGGAGATTGCATCGTTTACTGACTGTGTGGTCACCTGTTATTGTCTGCATTCACCATACCAGCTCAGTGGTTCTCTATGGTGAACACAAATATAGATACTTATATATAATGTGTGTATTAGTGTAATAACAGCAAAAGGATTATGCTGGGAGGAGCAATTTGGGTGACGGAGGTGACGTCGTCTGCATGATTTGTCTGGCTGTGCAGAGGGAGGCCACTATGCTCTTTAGGCACTCTACAAGCTTAGGTGTACAGTTACGGTGCATACAACATGTATATACTTATATGTGTATATAGTGTAATAACTCTGCAAACAGTATTGTTGAGGGAGAAAGTTTAGTGCTTGTGACCTTGAGTAAGTGAGGCAGCCGCCACCTGACTGTGTATAACGACGACTCTTAGTGCCTGAACTAATGTATATGGTGTAATGACAGCAAAAGGAGTATGTTGGGAGGAGCCATTTTGGTGAGGGAGGGAGGAGAGTCAGCCGACTGTGTGGCGACCTCTGTTATTGTCTGAACTCACCATACCAGCTTAGTTGTACAGTTGTGTGAACAAAATGTGTACTTGTATATAAAACATCTGTATATAGTGCATAGAAGCAAAAACAGTATGGTGAAGGAGGAATGTTGGCAAATGAGGTATTGGTGAGGGAGGGAAGGTGGTGCCGGTTGCCGGCTGGTGTGTGGCGACCACTCTTGTTTTGACTCACCATACCAACTAAGTGGTTCGTTATGTTGAACAAAACATGCAGATACTTGAATATAACCTGTGTATATAGCATAATAACAGCACAACTATGTCTATTGTTTTATGAACATAATTGAATCACTATATGCTCACCATACTTTTGAGTATAGCAATGGTTCACACACTATATTATATATCACACTACACATTATTGAATAATATTACTGCAAAAAACTAAGAAAAAATCAATTGGAGACATTGAAATAATTAGGTAATATCTTGTGACAACTCCCGCCTGACAGCTCGGGCGGAGCCGACCACCTCCGACGATTGCTCTGTCAGCGCCTCAAATTTGCCAGACTTCCGTGCCCTATTGAGGCCAAAATATGTCACCTATGATCCCCCCCTCCCCCCCACGAATGAATATTTGCTTCATCCAACAACTAATTTTTAACATCAATCTGTATATTTTTTCTTCTTACCATAACCATTAAGCAATTTCAGCTGGATGTGCATTACCAATTATCAACCTACACTGTTCTCAAATGTTTATGGATAAAGAACATATGCCTTTATATAATGAACAAAAACCAATAACATTTCCACTACAAACTCACCCGAAGATGGAAATGAAGTAGAATAATCATTTCCCCCTCACAAGGCTGGAAGAAAGCATTCTTGATGTTGTTGTAGAGAATGTCTACTTTATCGCCACGGACGCTTGTGTATCTGAGGCGGTGTAATGGTTATTATTGTATAGTAAAATGTTAAGTAATCCAATATACAATTTAGTCTAAATCTAGCCTAGAAAATAATCCAAAAAATTTATTTCCTAAACAAATTTCCATCACAATGTGATCGAGTGCAAAAAATGTGAGAATTCAGAGACAATTCTATAAGAAATGTTCATGAGATGAGAAAATTTAATTCAAAATGATCTGCTACCAGAAGTCTTGGCCAAACATCCCCAGTTTGCTAACTGTAGGTAGTGAGTGATTGTAACCTATCCACCGCTGCCCACTAGATGGGGGGCGGTGTGCAGGACAAACACATCAATTGTGACACTAGCTCTCCACATATGTCAGTTGCTTAATTTAGACTTTAGATTTAATTTGTACCTGTTGTCGGTCTCAAGCCTATTATTGATGTGACAATGTGTAATAAATTTTGTAACTATCTCATCAACACTAACATGGTTAACTAAATGAATTTTGGGGTTCAGTCCCTGACCCCATTATGTGCCTCTGTAACCCTTTCCATTACTGCCTACAGGATGGGTATGGGGTGGATAATAAATAAACTAAACTAAAATATGACCAGGCTAAAAATAATTACACACACCACCCCTTATATCTAGGTACTTTCCCAAAAATCCTATGTAAATGCAAACAATATATATTTAATTTAAATTAACAAGCCTGTTCAGCTGAAAGTAACCAAGTCCACAATTTATGTCAAAGCCAAAAGAGCACTTGGCCTACAAAATATTTTTTTGAGAAATGGTTACTAACCTGAAACCATTTGTATGAGCTTCTAATGTGCCATTTATTCTCTTCTGCACAATATTTGGACGAATATATAGATCCTTTAACTTTGGATTAGATTTGTTATTGGAGACAATAAGTGTGTCTTGTTTTACTAGATCTTCTTTCTCCTTTTCCTCTGCCTCTCGCGTCTTGAACTTCTTCTGCACCTCCTTGATGAGTCGAAATGCTGTGTTCAGGTTAGAAGATGGGGCCGAGAACTCTCCAGGTTCCTTAGTATTTGTACTACGATAGGTACTGATGAAAAAAAGGAAAAACTTTTTAATCCAGACATAAAAGTTGCACATACTATACTACTGCAAATAAAAGGCTTAAAAAGTGAGCAAAATGTAAATTAGAGCCGTCTCCTAGCTATTGTATCCAGTGCATTTATACCGCCTGATGGTTCATCACTCATACTTGTTCTCAAAGCTGTGCATTGTCATTGCTTCAAAATCATCTAGCTCATTTTACTTTCTTTTACAACCTTCACAGAATGAGAGTACAGTATTTCCTTTGAGATACTGTACTTTAAAGTACAGTAAAGATACTGTACTTTACAATTTCCATATACAGTACTTACACTTCTTTTAAAAACACAGCATCTGGGTTTGGGAATACACCGTCACTTTTGCCAATGCTAGAGCCCGGATGGAAGAAGTTTATTCGCAAATATGTGTAATCTCCCTCCACACTCTGAGATATATTCTTGATCATCGAGATGTGGAATGGAACTGGCATGCCGTAAATTGGTAGAATCAAAGTTTCGTATTTTCGGTCTGAAAGGAGATAATTGTAATTAATTAAACAAAACGATAAGACTGCACAAAACCTCTGAGCATGGATGTCAGCCCAAGTCATTATGAAACAATACTGTTTTAATTTTGATTTATGGTATTTTATATTCAAAACTCACCAACAAAGATCTTGAGTTCAGATATTTCAGGTTCCTTGGGTATGAGGTTGGATGATCGATAGGACACTGTAGATTTGCGCACTTTCTGATCCTCTTTTTTTCCTTTAAGCAATGCTAAGCGTTCTTTGGCTGCCTCGTTCATCGATACTGCCAATTCCTTTTGATGTTGTTTGCGTTTTTCCTCTGTCGATTGTTCTGACTATAAAAACAAATATTCAGTTAGTTTCAATGTGTGATTCACTGCAAACATATATTTCCCATGCAGCCTGTCCTCAAACAAAGGCCAAAGTCTATTCCATGTACCCACCAAGCACTATGAATAAAAACAGTTTACACACGACTCAACTATTATTAACATCTTTATTGACAAAATTATAATTTTGCTTAATCTGAGGATTTCAATTATATCTTATTAAAGTGAGGATAATACTGGTATTCACTGTCACACAGGACAGAGGGTCATACACAAGACAATACGTCTGAACTGTAGGCTGAAGTACATATATATCATGGTTACAATGTTTAAATGTATGAATATGTGAAAGCAACTTTCTATTGTGCATTGCCACACAAGGGCAAGGATGGGTTCATAAGTGATGCAGCTTAAAAGTAATATTCATAAAAATTGTTCTTCATTCTTTAAAATGGACAAGCAGATTTTGGATAAATTGTTAGGATGTCGTCCAGAAAACCTGAGTCAATGAAATAGTTACACAATTGGTGATACAATAGGTCAGGAGGTCTGAAGTCTTTTACAGTTTCACAATCAACAATATAGTGTTCTAGTGAAAGCATTAAAGGTTTACCACAGAGTTTACAATCTGAATATTCTGGTAGTGGCTCAGCCTCACTAACCTGTCAGATGTGCCTATAGCCAAGCCGAATTTGCGTATGACTATATCGCATTGCCTGGTCCGGTTACTGTGCTGACCATACAAGTACCTATTATTACAAATGTTGTCATAGCTTTTAATACTGCAGCTTTCAGGTCTCTGAGCATTTCTTAAGTTCTTCTAAATCTGAATTAATTTCTTTAATTTGTATGTTTCTAATAATTGCATTAGATAGTTCAAGGTCATAATCAATGACTCACAACTGATGATGTTTAAACACTTCTTGAACAAATGCTCCGCTGGCGACTTTTGTTTGAACCACAATGTTGTAAATGCTTCACCCACATACTACAAATACAACTAATCGCCAACTGAACCTAAACACCTAACCTAACCAATGCCTAAATATGCACAGAATGCTAATATATAACAATGTTAATATACATGTGAAAATTCCTGGTTTGAATGAACAGGTCAAAATTTATGAACGAGTCTTTGAGGTCGACTGCTGGATGGAATGGACTTGGTATGAGTTTTCCCATGACACACAAGGTGTAACTTCCACCACTTCTCTTCAACCACATTTTTTTTTAAACAAGTTGTTTAAGAGTATTACATATTAAAAAATATCATGGAACATTTTATTTTTGTTTCAAGGGCATATTTGTGCCATAATTTTAATCAATACGATTATTTATGAAAACAACAATTAACCCTTAAACTGCGCAACACATTATATGAATTGCTCACCACATATGATGTGTGGGTGTACCGTGCAAGATCTAAACGTTTCGCGGCTACACGGGGGTTCACATCAGCTTTCTCAGCGCTCTCGTAAACATACGCCATATTTTTAAATCGTGGGTGACATTCCGGATGCGAGAGCCTCGGTACTGACTGAGCAACCAGGGTTGGTGTACGCAGCATGAGCTAACAGCATTGTTGTTCAGCTTGTGACCACAGCATCGCCTAAAAATGTCTAAATATTTATGTAACTGGTATTATTTAGCAATGATAGTATTACAGAAGACCCCCGACTGATAAAAATTACCAGGATTTTGATAATAGTAGGATTGTTGTGATAATTAGCACTGTGCTGTATGGTGGGAGGAGTAATGCTGAGGGAAGGAGAGAGGGAGATGGCGTCGTCTGCTGGCTGGTGTGGCCACCTGTTGTTTATACTCAATGCCAGCTCAGTGGTTCTCTATGGTGAACACAAATGTAGATACTTGTATATAACATGTGTATTAGTGTAATAACAGCAAAAGGATTATGTTGGGAGGAGCCATTTGAGTGACGGAGGTGGCGTCGTCTGCATAGCTTGTCTAGCTGAGTAGAGGGTGGCCACTATGTTCTTTGGGCACCATACCAGCATCGATACTATAACTCAAGTTTTCAATAACACATCTTTACCTCATTATGAAGCAAGAGCAATGTCAAATTAAATAAACTTTACTATTCAGAACATCAACTGATCAGCAAGCTAAACCATTTGGAATTTTACACACAACAAATGAGATTTATCATTTAACCCCATCTTGGAAATACAGTACAGTAATATCTCATGATTAAAAGTGTGACAAGTTTTCCCTGCTAAATTGCTTTCCCTGCTTATATCTAGTAGTCCAGCTCCGCATCACAACCGAGTCTTGCAGATGCAATCAACAATATCATAATAACTATGTAGCAGTGTTCTTGGGCTATAATACTGCTCCACGACTGGTATCCAGGGATTGGAGGAAACCTTTATCACAAAATAAGTAAGTGGTTATTCAAATGTAAGAAACATAATAACTGCAGTGCTGAACTGCTAACTTTAACAATTTATATTAAAACTGTAAAACTATTAAATAACCAACACAAATTTATCTTGAATTGTGTCATTACATGATACTTATTAATGTTAAACACAGTTTCCATTATAAACTTAGAATATATATACCAACTTAAAATATAAAGTGTAAAGAAGCTGGCAATAAATCAGCAAGACAACACCAGCACCTGTTTAGTCAGCAGTGAATGTTGAACTTTGGAAAATTTATTCTCTTCTTTAACAATTAAACATGTCTACTCATATTTTAGTTATCTTATCAAACTTTTTCTCGAAACTATGGATAGATGTGGCAGCCACATCTTTTCCCAAGGCCTTCCACTTGCTTACCACTCACACTGCATACAAGCATTTTCTTACATCTTTGACTAATTTGTCCTATTATCCTTCATTTAGCAAAGATTGTCCCTATTGGAATTTTGTTTACTCATTACATCACCTCTGGTCTGTCTCACTCATCTATAGTTATTAGAATTCTTTTTACTTAATGCTCTATATCCATCAATACGTAAACCTCTTTCAAAGCTGTGGATTAAGTTGGCCATCACCATCACCTCTGCTTCCACCCCAATCTACACATTAACTATTTGCAAGTAAAAAAAAATTTCTTGCATCCCTTTGGTCCACTGTATCTCCAGGTTCCACTTCTGCCCATTCATTTTATTTCCTCTTAAAGTTAAAACAGACTGTCCTTCACCATGTCCCTGTACACTGTGACCATGTTCTCCATGATTGTTTTCTAGTGATTGCTGGTTAAACTTTTTTTGTTGTTGTTGTCCTCAAAGCACAGATCTCATATTTCTGGTACAAGTGGCAAATCTCTGGTCTTGACTTGTGCACTTTCAGGCTCACCTCGCCTCGTTGCATCTCGTTCTTTTAATTTTAGCTTCCATCACTCAAGTCAACTTAACTGCCAATCAAGTTTTGGATGGAGGTGGCCTCCACCAGAACATGTCCACCCTTAAAACATGTCACGTAATGATGGTCCAGACAGTGCAAGCACATTTCATAATATTTCTTTGACTCGTTTGCTTCCACTTTCCACCGTATTTTTTTTTAAATTTCTTTCGATTTTTCACGTACGTGCTTGAGATTTATTTTCTCTTTGATTCAGAGAGGCTGTTCTTGTCCACCTTGATTATTTCCTTCAGTATCTTTTACTGAAAGAAAAGTACAGTAATCATACCTATTGTGTTTCTTTCTCTTCTCTACAATAATGAGGACAGCAACCAGAAAAATGTAAGTAAATATTCATCTGCAGTAAAAAGTGGTAAATGAGTGGAATGCTCTCGAGCAAGTAGTGAAACACTGATATTTAGAAATGCATCAGGTACAATATCCATGAGGCAGGACTAGCTACATCACTTTCCACAGACACTAATAGGCAAGCATATAACTGAGGAGATATGTCTTGTCTAAGGCAAACACTCAGGCTTTCACTCCAACCCATCCTCTTAAAAATAACGTCGCTTTTCGCTCGTATGCGCGCTATGGCCAAAAATGGACATAATTTGAAATGAAATCGGCTCAGAAAAATGACGTACTGTCCCATTTTCTATTCGCGTCCTCTGGTTTACTAAGTTAGAATAGAAGAGGAAACTTTCAATTATAATTGAATACTTATAATCTAGACCACATTAAATCTGGAGCACTCTTAACCCAGGAGCTTGTGATATTCGTCAATTTGTGACTAACATTGCCATCATGCCCAAGATTTTTGGAGAGCCGACAATTTTCATTGCGGCAAGCTTAGAATGAGCTTGTCATATCTTTCATTAGAGTCAATCTCCTAAAAATTTCCCACCTGTATCAACATATGTTGTCCAGTTGGATATCATTAAATTATTCACATATCAGCACCAAGTCGGCTACTCTTAGCCGAATCATTTGGTAGCTCTTATTTCTTTTCTTGTCTTTTTAGCATGATTGTAAATTTACAAAGATTGAAAAGAGCTGGGTGTGTGGAGTGGAACCATGTTTGTGATAGCCAGGGAATATCTAGTGTTTAGAAGGGGGTAAACTGAAAATGGTGGCCATCACTGCAACTTCATTATGCGCTAATTATACATCCAAATTTCAAGTCGTCATCAGTGCAATAATTGCAACTCTTAAAAATGTACATTAGGAATGCTTTTTGACAAGACTAAGCTTCTTATGTTATCACATTGGCTTTAATACCATTTTCCATTCCTTTCCTCTCGGTCTCATCTGTCATCCAATCTGTAATCTGCACGTGTTCTGTGAGTATTCATGCCTCAGTTTCAACTTGCTTAATTATAGTGCTCATGGATATCACGACTCTGAATCTGTTCAACATTCTGGAAGTATTTTTGTAATGTTACAATCTGGTCAGAAAGAGAAGAAAATATCAGCGAGTGGTTTAATATCTAGGCTAGCTCATGCAAAAAGACAATCTGTACTCACTGTTTGATGCTACACCAACATGTAAGAAAGGGAGATATTAAGCATTAGATTCAATCTCAAAAGCTGAAGCATTCAGGGGGATGCACTTTGAGGAGCGATATTATTTACAAACCTACATGGTTTATTAATTGGAAGGACACATACTGGACATACTTGTTCATTTCTCTTTTTGAAAGAACAACATGACACCTTGTCACAAAATACTTTCCATTCGTCCAATTCAATCCCTGCTAAAGTGTTTCTAAACTGTTCAAAATCCTTCAAATTTATTGTGCCATGAAAATCATGCATTTCTCCAATCTACTTTCAAAAGCTTCATTAAAAACAACTTTAACCACTTGTGCTGCGCCAACCAAGAAAACGTCGTTGGTGGGAAAATGCACCAACCGAGAAAGTAAGTAATTATCAAAAAAGGCACCAAGCCAGAAGGGTTAGCACCATAAAATGTGCGGAATAATCAGAGGGCCCTAAATATCACCAAGGGTGCCAATATAGGAACAGAAACGCATAAGGTGAACGATATCAAAAGTATCCGATCTGATTCACCAAGAATTCTATCGAGGGACAAGCGACCGCTAGGGATGGTCAAAAAGCAAGACACACGCTCGTCCTGGAAGTCGGGACATTCAACAAGGATATGCAGGACCGTAAGAAGGACAATGCAATTTGGACAATAAGGAGCAGGGGCGGCACTATATTAAGTGACCGTGAGTTAAACGCGCATGGCCAATACGCAACCTTGCCAGAGCCGTTTCCCACCGCCGGTTACAGTAGTAGGAGTTAGGCCAGGAGGACACGTAACTCTTAAGAGAACACAGTTTGTTACCAGTAACAGAAGACCAACAATCCTGCCAACAGGTAAGGATGGAGCAATGAATAACTGGGTAAAAGTCGGAATAAGGAATACCTTTACGGCAAATGGGACAAGAGCGGACAGCTTCCCTGGCGGCAGCGTCCGCACGCTCATTTAACCCTTCCACTGCTCAGGGGTCCTGAGGACATTTACACCCCTATGCGCAAGAAAAAAAAAGTTCTAAAAAATTATTTCGTCTTCTAAAAATGTTAGTGTTCCCTGAGGACGGGAAAAGTAAAAATAAAAATTGAAGGCGACATATTTTGGGTGCAATTGACCGAGGAAGTCTGGCAAAAAGTGGGCGTTGACAGAGAGGTCATCAGCGCCGGTCAGCGTCACCCGCACTGACAGGTGGGAGTTGCCACAAAGGTATCACTTAATTATTTCAATGTCTCTGATTTTTTCTTAGTTTTTTGCAGTATTATTATTCAATAGTGTGTATTGTAATATATTTATATAATAAAAGTGGTGAATAATCGCTATACTCAAAAGTATGGTGTGCACATTAGTGATTCAATTATTATGTTCATAAAACAATAAACAAATAGTTTTGCTGCTATTACACTCTATACACACATTATATATAAGTATCTGCATGTTTTGTTCACCATAACAAACCACTAAGTTGGTATTCAGAGTCAAAAAGCAATGAGGAGTGACCGCCACACACCAGCCCGCCACTCGTTGCCACTCCCTCAACAACACCTCTCTCGCCCACTTTTTCCTCCCACCATCCTGTTTTATATTTTATTCACAATATACAGACGTTATATATAAGAATCTACATGTTTTGTTCACCACAACTGTACAAGCTGATATAGTTAGTTCAGGCACGAAGAGTCGTCACCATACACACAGTCAGCTGGCGGCTCCCTCACTCATTCAAGGTCACACGCACTAAACTTTTTCCCCCAACAATACTGTTTGCAGTGTTATTACACTATATACACATTATATACAAGTATCTACATGTTGTATGCACCACCTAAGCTTGTAGAGTTCCCAAAAAGCATAGTGGCCACCCTCTACACATCCAGACAAGGCAACGATGCAATCTCCCTCCATCCCTCAGCATCACTTCTCCCACAGCGCTAATTATTACAACAATCCTGCTATTATTCTACTGAGCTGAGCTGATCACACAGGGTTGTGATAATAGCCCTGACTGATTTATATCAGTCAGGGGTCATCTGTAATATTGTCATCGCTAAATAATAGCAATTATATATTTATTTTGGTATTTTTGTATATGGTTGATTTATACCCGCACTGGGTCAGGTGATAAATACCTGTATAATAGACAAAACCCAAGATGCAAGAAGATTACAAATTCTTGAAGCAATTCACATAAGATTAGAACAACCTACCATGAACACTCAAATCACGGAACTATTTACTCTACCCACCATGAGAGTAAGGACAAGACCAGAACATAACGATGCCAACACAGAAGACACTGTCCAACACAACAGGCCAATTACACCTGATTAATCTTTGTATGTAGATAGGAGCTGCCTCGTATGGGCAAATAGGCCTTCCGCAGTTACCTTTATTCTTATGTGCTTCATCCCCCATTTATCCCTCATGTATCCCCCATGTTTTTACCTTTATTGTCTTATCACCTGACCCTGTGCGGGTATAAATCAACCAGTTCTGAAAATTCTTTTCACTTGAGAATGAACCATGGAGGTTCGAAACGTTGTGCAAATTGTATAAATAAGTGTAATACATTCTATAGTAATTCACTTTTTTCTTCACCTTGAAATTACGAAAATGAGTTTTGGAGAACTCCTCTTTCAGCCAAGCTCTGATGCTAAGAAAATAGAGGGATAGAAGCCCTAAATCAGAAGATAATAAATACAGAATATGCAGTCATATTCATTGAGATATGTTTAAAAGAAAACCTGCTGCCAGTATACATACATACATATAATATATATATATATACATATATATATATATATATATATATACATATAATATATATACATATATATATACATATAATATATATACATATATATATATATACATATAATATACATATATATATTATATAATTAAAAAAAATGTGACAAGGTGTTCCACCATATTGAGACACAATCTGTGATACAATATTACTAGAAAGACATGCATACACAAACACACATGCACACACCCAAATACACGCAGACAATAAACATAAAAAATAGCAACTCCCAGGATCCCTGCATTATCACAAAATAATGTACCTATTAGTATTGTCTTATTGGGTCATCAAATTACTATGTTAATGAAAAACAATATAGCCTGCTCAAATCAAATAAGCTATCAAAAAAGTTTTCTTTTGTGAAATTCTCTCGTCCATACAACTCCATCGCCTGAATAAAACAAGAGCATATGAAACAGATATAATCTATGGCCATCTAAAGTGTCCATACAAATTAGCATTTCCTTTCAGACCCTAATATTGACCTTTGTCCTGACTTCATAAAACATACTTTGCCAACATTTAAAAAGCCAATCCAATAAGTCTTGGTTACCTGGTAGAAAAAATGAACTGTCGCTCAGCAAATTATAATAGCAGTTGATCAACCACCACCACCACTACATTTCCCACTTTCATGAGATGGAAAGCCATCAGTCCAGAGAAAAATGCGAGGAATATAATAAGATGCTTATTGATATTTACAACAAAATGGCACACTTGCATCCACACTAAATTTTAATAAATAAATAAAATAAAACGATTTTTCATTTCAAATAAAAACATTTTTTTCGTTCTAAATTGATTTTTTAGGCATCCCTGCGTATAGGAGTTGTAACTGATGTGTGGAAAAAAGGCTAACATCGTTCCAATCTACAAAAGTGGCAGCAGGGAAGACCCCCCCCCCCTCAATTATAGACCTGTATCTTTGAGGCTACAGCTTTAACAAAATAGTCAGCACATGGTCTGGCTCTAAGGGCGACAGCTATCAAGTTTATAAAGGATCTGCCAATTTCTTGTCATGAAAGTGTGGACAAAGGAACTCAATGGTATACAATGACCAATTTAACAGAGTTCCATCATTATAATAAAAAGCAAGTGATTAAAGCTTGAAGTCATCCTGAAAACGAATAATCATTCAGAAACATTGAAGAAAAGCAAACCCCACAAAATAAACCATGATAAGGATGCTTATTGTTAATGAACAATATAGAAAATGCATGAAAATAAAATAAAATTCCACTAGCACACAAGACTTATTAACTCACCCGAAGCTTTGAATCCAAGATGGCAGTTCGCTTTCCTCTACCCAAGATTCCCGACGTATCTTCTTTTGTGTCTTCTTCATCTCCATCACCATCATCATCATCATCATCCTGAACATTCAAAATTATCACAATTACAATTTTGTATTATCTTAATTTATGTTAAAAATGCAAAAAGCACGACATAACTGTTTATAGAATATGAGAATAGGGTAAATGATCACTACGAAATGTAAGAAACTTGTACCAATGTTAAAGACGGGATTGGGACAGACTGACCTTATGGCTAATCTTAATTTTTACATACGAAAACCATATCAACAGTGATATGATTTCAAACAATATTTCTGAGATGATGTATGTAATATTAAAAAAATATATTCATTCTGACTGCAAAACAGTTTATAATTTAACTTACAATAATTAACTACTTTTATACTCTTTAGTAGTTAGCACAAGTCTCAAATTACCATCTTTCAGTATATTACTAAATCCAACTAATACACACAAAACAAAATTTTCACAAATGTATAACCAACACCAAAAGCCACCCAATGTGGTTTCTAATGATGATTTTTTTTTTTTGTCTAGTAACTCTTACAAGCAGCATATTCTTTACTCCTGCTGAATTAACTTCCCTACCTTAAGGAAAACCCCAACATTCTTCAGCTTCTTCTTGCTGGATGCTGTCAAAACTGTGGCTGGTTGATCCTGAAGGGGGAGAGAAAAAAGGCATACATTACAATCTATTCAGACCTTTTTCCTTAAGCATCATGTTTAGCAATGTAGAATCATCACAAAGATATAAACATTAATAGTAGATGTTATTTCACCTGTAAGGGCATTTTCTAAGCAAGAAAAAGATGAAAAATAACATTAGATGTCTAATCGCCAACGCTTCTAGATATGAATTCCAGAATCCTATTCGCGTTATTCAGTATCATTTGGAAATGCTGCTAATCAATTCTGTCTAAATCATTTATATATATATGATAACAGAGCTCCAAAACAGACCCAGTATCAAAGGTTTTGCTAAAGTCAAGGTGCACATCTCACTCCCTTCCACTATAAATGGCTCAAAGTAATTAATTAATTAACTAATTATCAAAAGAAGGCATTAAACCAGGGAGACTATGTAGCTCAATGGCTTGAAGAATGTTGGAAAAGAATGAAAGTAAATTTATTAAACATGAGAAGCCCTTATTAAAACCTTGCAGTGAATTTGAGGAAGGCAAAGGACAAGATGGATAAAACAAAACGAGTGTTTGAAGCAGCCAACAATATGGCAAACTGAATGAATGTTATGAAATACAGTACAATAAATGACAAATGAACAGATGAACTTCACATCTGGTTGCATGAACACTTTCGTCTGGCGGCAAAGCAGTTTGCATCCATTAATAATCTTACAGATGTCAGGCAAGGATGAATGTTATGTCCGAAATTAAAATATTTGTTAAAATTCCATTAATTGTTCGATTATTATGTGACTAGTTTTAAAATGCGTGCCTTTAGGTTGTGAACAATTTCACACCAGAATGAACGACAAAGCATGAAAATTGAGGTGAGGAAACTGAACAGAGTATACACGTTTTAGTGGTGGTGTGCGGCTGGGTGCTCGTTCATGGGTTAACGCTCGGGCGATTTTCAGGTTTGTTGCGGGTGGCACGCCAGGCCTTTTGACCTTAAATGCATATACCCCTGTAGAGAATTCTATTGGGAGCAATTTGATACCAAAATGAATGACATAGCAAGAGAATTGCGGTGAGAAAACTAAAGAGAGTATACACATTTTAGTGTGGCTGCCCACTCACGCAAAATGCTCGGACCACCTTGGGGTAGGCTGGGGTGCACACGCCGGGAATGCAAAATTATTAAGCAGCTGGGTACTGTTATGGATGAATTGTTAAAGTGTGTTGTACTGGTTGTTGCAATTATGTAGTGGGTAGTGTGGAAGATAAGGCAAATGGATAGGATCTCTCTTTATGAATATGTTCATTACTCTTACAATATCGGCCACAAATATGCAATATAATAAAATAAATATTTGATCTCTAATTATAAAATGCAGTAATTAATTTATTGGACAATTTTTTAATTACCCAAGAAAAAGAAACTTTTCACTATCACTCACCTCATTGACAACGACTGTGTCCCCAATAAACAGAGCATACTTCTTGCTACCAGAATCACTGGCACTATCATTTGTGAGATCGGAAAACCCAAGATTTGCATTAAACACTTGCCCTTTCTTTGCAATAGTATTTGTTTTGGGACCAATGAGAAGAGCAGACTCACGAAACTCGATACCCATGCCAAATCTGAAAAGTAGAATAAAACATTAATATTAAATTTAAAAAGATTACATTTACATCAAGGTAATAAAGATAAAATACAGTATAAGGAATTTCTTGTATGACTACATATCAGGTAGTGCTATTCAAGTTTCAGATGGCTTATGCATTGAAAGGATAGATGTGGATAGAACGATTAAACGAGTGTTGCAGAATGATGTAGTGAAGAATAAAGAAACAAAAAGTGATATGAACAACAGATTGAGGGAGTGTGTACCTGAGAGGGGGCTAATCATAGAGGAGTGCTTGGAGCCACGCTTCGAGTCACTCTACGGAACAGAGGAGACATTACTGAATACAAAGATGGAACTGGTAATCGCTAGTTTGTGTTGCACATTTACAACAGTTACAACCACCTTCTTTACACTAAAGACATACCTTGAATTCATTTAAGTGGCCCAGACTAGTTTCTCACGTCAAATGTCACCATGATCAGAGTAATGTAAAGAATAAAACGAGAACATTACAGATGGTTCAGACAGCATCGTTACGGTTATGTCTTACTTTTTTCTGCTCACAAATCCATTAATTATGAGAATACATTACAAAATTTATATGAACATTAAAAAGCATAGTAGCAAGAGCTAAAACTTTCTCACATCTTCCTATCTATACGCAGAATATTATACGATTTGTTCAAGACTAAAGTGGAGTAACAATATGATTTATAAAATATTAAAATACTGCATTTGTTGTACCTGTAACCAAGATGTAAAAGACAAATTAAAGAATTGTGTCATCTTTATCAACACTAATAGTTAGGCTGCAATAATTTTTTAAATCTGATCTGATTTCAAGGATATAATTATTATAAATAATAATGTCATTAAGTCTACTTACAGACTGGGAAGAGAAATAGGAATTTATAATCAAATACAGAAATTATTATATAGACTTCCCAGAAAAAAAATATCCATTAGTCATCCAAGCCAGTTAAATGTTTATATATGCTTATATATCAGCATTATATTATATATATATATATTGGCTTTATATTATAATGCTTATATATTAGCATCTTTTAAACACTTACCAAGAGGTGCTTTATAAACTGCAATACGTCATCCTGGTTTAATCTATCAGTGCTGAGTAAAACAGAGCTTCAGTATCACTGGAAGGCCATTATGATAGTAATAGAAGGTTTTATCTCTTTGACCATAACACATATATGTCGCAACAGTGTCTAATGCATCGGACACTGACTGATGTTAAAGTCTAATGATATACATAGCAGCCTGGATAGCTCCGGGGGAGCCAAAGGGGCTTTCCCCAGAAAAAAATGCACTTTCACACAGTAGAAGCAGCACAATGGCTAAATATTACTCATCACCTTGTATCACCTAAATATCACCTTGATATTCAATGTAAGAAAACTAGCCCAAATTTTTTATTTGGTGCCATTATTTTTTTGCGAATATAAATTGAACTATATGGAATATAGGCACCCTGTCAAAGACATGAAGCCTGTGTATATGGCTTGCTATAGGTATTCCTTGCCAAGGGCAAGGTTATCATTATAGTTATCTAGTCAGTTACTGGCCATATCCAACAGTGCCAAGTGACTGACAAGATATGTGCAAATAATCTATTCGGCTTAAATAACTACAGTACATCTATTGGGATCAAGACCTAACTATAAATCTTTACCCTCCAGCTATTATACCCAGTGCATTCAAACTTCAAAATGTTCTAAGGCTGTTACACAGGCTGCCAACCTGAAGTTTCAAACCAATTACAGTACCTCTTTTTCATGAATGGTAAACATCATCTCTTTTTTTTCCTTTTTTCAGCAGATACACTATCTATTTCTCTCATAATCTTACAAATTGTGATCACATCACCCGAGATACTTCTGTGTGGTTAGGTCAAGCTCTTTTAATCTTTCATCAACTATATGGTACAATGGAACAGTTGTCTTGCAAGTTTTATAGTGCAAAAACAGTATTTTTTTAATTTCGGATGGGATAGTGTCATTGGAACACAAAACTTGAAGTCGCATGTAAGGTTAGCATGTTATTAGAATGCAGTGTCTTCTCCCCCAATAGTTTAAATGTACATTATAGTAAATTAAAAACTTCATAATTTTGTAAGCCTCGCACTGTTTTAAAGTCATTATTTGGCATTTATCATGGGGACTATGTTCCAAAATAAACGACATTCACGGTTCTTTGCACTAATCCTGGTTTCCAAACTATTCCACCAACTTTAATGCTAATTGTAAAAAATATTTAACTATACTTACCCAACTGCCTTTGTGAGCTTATCTGTCAGACTAGAATTTTTGCTCTTGAGGTGTTTATAGACTTCCTCATAAACATCACAAAGTTTGACTCCAGCCTGCAGCATAGAAGGGAAGAGGTTTAAATAACAGGAGCACTCTTCATCAGTCAATATACAGTATATTTATTGTCGTATATCTCACCTATTCTGATTTTAAATGTTTATATATTTTTTCCCCACACACAACCCTAATGTAAGTTCTTTATTAAAAAAACAACTGCATATAATGCACTAACAAAATATAGGGGAACACTTTACAACAGACAAAGATTACAGAACTAAAATAATAATCAGACAAAAAAATTAATTACTACATGTGGTGCATAACCACATAACCATAGCATGGTGCATATGTGGTAACCTCTTCATGCATTGAAATGTATAATAAAATTACAAAATAAACACAAACACTTGAGCATATAGATAACACCATGGACAAATATGTACACAGTACAAAAATAAACCTGGATATAGCCCACCTTCAATGTGTTGATCAGCTTATCAAAAAGCTCTAAAAGAAGTTCATAGTCTTTCTGCATCTTCTCAGGCGGATTTACCATAAAAGTGCGACAGATATTGGAACAATAGTTCTTGTAACGTACCCCCATACAGCAAACAATAGCACCAAAATGCATGGGGTTTTTGTCACTGTAAAGTAATAAAATAGAATGCATTAGGTAAAAGGTAGGGAAAAGGGGCTAACACATGTGCAAGTGAACCAATTTTACTACAAAGCTATAGATTTTTGTAGTATTTAACTCTGTCTGCTGCATAGTGTGTAATATACTAGTACTTAAATTGGTAAGGAGCTTGTTTAACCATGTAATGTTTACAGGGTGTGTGCCTAGTTCCTGGACTCTCGGGTGCCCTGGTGTAATTATGTCTCCCACTTTTCTAATGCACTATCATATCTGCTGTTAAAAGCTGTGATTGGAGGTTATTTTCATTACTACCTATATCACTCAAGTGTGATAAATCCTCATACTGTAATCATGATTACTTCCTCTTTGTTTCAGTTGTATTGTAACTGTACTTCCGATATCTATCTTGAGGTTATCTTGAGATGATTTCGGGGCATTTTTAGTGTCCCCGCAGCCCGGTCCTCGACCAGGCCTCCACCCCCAGGAAGCAGCCCGTGACAGCTGACAGGTACCAGGTAACACCCAGGTACCTATTTTACTGCTAGGTAACAGGGGCATAGGGTGAAAGAAACTCTGCCCATTGTTTTTCGCCAGCGCCTGGGATCGAACCCAGGGCCACAGGATCACAAGTCCAGCGTGCTGTCCGCTCGGCCGACCGGCTCCCTTTATCTATATTTGACATTTTTTACATTTTTGTTTGTAACTGTACTTCCCCCTTATTATTTTGCTGTGCTCTCTGATCTCATTTGTTCATTCCTCTTTTGTCATTTTATACTGCATCCTTGTTTATGTACATATGTAGCTTATTGTCCTAAACTATGTGGCAGAGAACTAATCAATTGGTAAAGTTACTTGGTCTTGAAATTTCAACATTTTTTTTCTTAATTCAACCTTTATATACAAAACACTGTCACCAAGTCATATTTAAGAGTACAAAAATGTATTATGTAACACTAAAGGGTAGTAAAACAACATACCTGGACACACTGAACTTCAGAGCATAGTTGCCTCCTGATTGGATAATTGGAGGATAACATGGCTCTATCTGCTGCGTGTCAAAATTACCTACATATTTCTTGTCTGTCATGGCCTGTTCCACTCCTTCTGCAAGTTTGGCATGCTTTACCTAAAAATAAAAAAATCATCACAAACCCAGTCAATTTAGCTATTCATTTCAGTAAGCACAAACATCACAATAGAGATGGCATTAAAGTTAGGTATACAAATGCATATGGAAAACAAAATAGTAGTAGAGCTACAAGAAAGGATGGCAGAGAAACTACCAGCATCGCAGTAATGGAGATAAAAACTGACAATTGCTACAGCGAATGAAATCTTCCTTAAGAGGGGTAAATACTGTATCTGTATTGCCATTCTACTGTACACTAAATACATACAAATCTATTAATTTTTCCAAATTAATTTAAATTTAGAAAATTATTGTCTACAATTATTCTTAAAAGTTAAAAAAAAAAACTCAAGCTCCTCGAAACTCAACACAATACAGAGCATGTCTTTTTTTAGCCGAATGTTATGATAATCGTTTTCTTGAGAAATATGATATGAAGTACAGTATAGCAAACAAGATGAACAGGTAAACTCACCTTCTTATCTCTGTCAATAATATCCATGATCTGTTCTTTTAGATATTTTGAGAAAACATCCACTGTTGCAGTGCAAGCTTTCTTTATGGTGGCAATTTCAGATTCCTCTTTAGCCGACATCACAATTGCCATGTGAGAGCTCATGTCCAGCTATAAATGAAGTAAACATTTTATCAGCAATATAACTGCCAACCTTAAAAATGTACAGAAAAACTAACCAATGATCTGTCCGATAAATATTTTGGTTAACACACATCACACAATTTGTTGCAAAGTTTTAAAATGTAATTTCTTCCTTTACATCATAATAACCATTGTCTAAAGTACAGTATTATTTCTATTTATTTAGCAGTGTTGATTCTCCCAATTGGCTACAATCATGTGCATAATACAGTACATTCCTCCTCTGTACAGTCTGAACATCTTGAATTGTCCAATTTACCCTCAAAGTTTCACTCATCACAATTGCCATCTTGCATGAGCACAAAATAATTGTATCTGTATCAATATCAGATCTTTTATCAGATCTGAATTCAAAAGAATGGAATGAGCCCCCATTATCAAAAGGTAGACTGAAGTATGAATAATAATGGTTGTATTAGTCAAGGAAATTTTGTATACATACCTGGAGCATTCCCAGTTTTTGGTTTATGTTTTTTTTTTAGTTGTTCTACTCCCTGAGCCCGACCACAATACCAGTGTGGATCCTATTAATAGTGTAGTAAAAGTAGCAGATAAGACCTACCTGCTCAAAGTTGGCTTCCTTCACTGCTTTTCTCCATGCATCAATGAGATCTGATGAGAATTTATCTTTACCATATATACCAATCTTTGAACCACCTTTGCTACCCTTGATGGCATCAATTAATTTGGTTATATTAGCCTTATCTTTATCATTCTGGAAAGAAATACAAAAGTTTTAGCAAACAAAAGATATATATTTACAAAACATAGATTACGATTTCATTAGTTATAGCATCACATCAGTTATGTTTACCTAAAAGTGCACACGCGCACACACAAATTTGATTTAGTTCAACTGAAGCTTTTATTTAAGAAAACTGTGTTGATAACTGTACATTAATAACTAATTCTTCTATGACTTGTATTTATTTGAACACTTCTCTACCTCTTCATTCTGAAATGTCAATAAATATTGCATTTTAGCCAAATGCAGATTAGTAATTAATAGTTGGTTACTACCCCATACTTCAACTCAATAACAATGATACCTGATAGGCATTTATATTTCTTTTCATGTCAGTCTCTACTTTAACACAGATCATGAGAATAATAGGTGGAAAGGTTATAAGTAATCCCTCCATATCTTACACACAAATCATGAAGGAGACATGTAGCTTAACCTTCTCTTGGCGATTTGCCGGTTTTTATGCATGCTTTGTGTGCTTCTTAAATTTTGCCCTAATATCAATGCAGTTTCTACAAAACCATTTAATTTTATGCTCATTTTCACAATACACATTTTATTTTGCTTTGAAACTACCTTGAGTTTACAAAGCTACTTCAGCTGTATGCCAGCATTTCCTGTGTCTTGTGAGTTTCTGCCATAATCATGCCCTAGTCAATCCAGAGATAAGGAGGTTGTCTTAACATAAAAGGCTCCTCATTCTGTCCACTTATATTGTAGTTACAATATTTCATTTTTTTTAATGTCTTGATTATCAATTATCCTCATCAGCAAATTGCAATTTTTGGTTACCCACCTTGTCCCTAACCAGCAACTTTACTGGTGGTACATTACTGTTCTCATCTTTATTCTTCTCCAAGCCTTCCAGAATTTGTATCTGCAATAAAAAATTCAAAGTAAACAAATGTTCCTTTTTAAAGTACTGTATGTATCAAGTAAAATTAAAGAAACTAAATGACAGTAAACAATACTGAAGGACTGGCACATTGTGAATGTTTGGTCGTAAAATGAAAGAATGTGTTATTTGGGGCATTAAACCTTTCTCTGACATAGTCAAAAGAAAATCCTAATTATTTCAGGTACCTAGAAACAGAAGTTTACAAAATCTAATGTGGACCAGACGTTTGGCCTTCAGAGCAGTAATTTCAATCCATTAAGTGCAGCTAGTTGTTAGTGACTCAAGCAAATACCATCCCTAACAGTAGCTCAAAAAAAGCTACAAATATACCTTTCTCAAACTCCTATATTCACACCTATTACTGTACCTACTACTACAATTTGTCTAACATAATTAGGTATGTTAAGATGGTCTTTAGTCATAAATTGTGTAACTGACAATTGATATACATGGCACTCTTAAAAACCCAGACCTCTATATAAACTGTCTACTCCTACTAATTCGATCTTACCCTTTCACAGCCAACCCCCTCTCTGAGTAAGCCAGACATTCAAATTAGCAGGAATTCTTGCCAGGAAGGTTAAAAAATTAATATTCGCAGCTTTTTTGTACCACAATTAACAATTTACATAGGGGAGGATCTTTATATACAGTACTTACAGAACAGTACTCAAATAATTTAGATTTCAGCTTACCTTGTTGGAGTATGTTTGCTTGATCAATTAAGGGCTTCAATAATGTTAATTTATTAACCTAACACTTAAATTGCACTGCCCGACCCTCAGTTATTCAGGGGTTTCAATAAGCAATAGTGCCAAGAGAACACACATTGTGATGAATTTAGATATAAAAATTACATCTTGTATAAAAGTTGAATCTGGCATTCCAAGTAATATCATGTGCATTAACACTTTCGTCTAACGGCAACGCAGACTGCCAATAAATAAGTGGGCATCGGATGAGGGCATGGGCATATTTATCTGCAGCAACTTGTGTGGCCAAAGTAGCTGGGGCTACTGTTGCCAGGCAAGTACTCACTCAACATCCACACTTCCCCTGCTCCATCACAGCCAAAGTACATCACATACAACTTTTGTTTAGCCTCTCGTGAGCAGAGAACATTTTCACAATATTGGGAAAAAAAAAAATTTGGAGGAATAATTTATTTTATGTGAACTGGGGAACCTGAAATATTAAACTCACATTACAGTGGTTGAAAGCTTTCAATGCAAATGAACAATGGACAAAGCCTAAAATTACTATTTTAAATTTAAGAGTATATATATTATACATGAACGACAGCTTACCTTTTTCTTACTTGCCAAGAAGTACACAGCTTTCTCACAACACACCATTATGGTGTCTGTCAGCTCATACCCAAAAAGCCAGGTCTGAGTGGCAGTTGATTTTGAATAAATAACTTCTTGGTCAGCCCCCACAACAGAGACGAGAGCATCAGCTTTGCCAAGACCATCCTCCTTATTACTTTCCAATTTCTGTGGAATAAATGAAAATGTAATAAATTGAAGTTCATTCTTTATTACATCAATACCACACAAAGAAAAATTATAATGTACAATACCAGTTTTCTTATAATATTGCTTAACTAATTAAGTTCAATATTTGAATTACTATACTGTACTGTACCGTTTTGTCACTTTTACAAGCGATATTGAAAGCCATATCAATGTTAACAATTCCAAGGTGAAAGAACGTTTGTATTGTGTGTCGTGTCAAGGTGTTTAAATACAGTACAATACTGTGCTGAACT
Source organism: Procambarus clarkii (assembly GCF_040958095.1). Lineage (NCBI taxonomy): Eukaryota > Metazoa > Arthropoda > Malacostraca > Decapoda > Cambaridae > Procambarus > Procambarus clarkii. The sequence goes on along the minus strand of NC_091180.1, from coordinate 22,007,832 downwards.
AAAAGATTGAGAATGTAATGAAGGAGGTAGATAATGCTGATCTTAAAAAACATGCAAAAATGAAGAAACATTTTCTTATTCGTCATTATCCAAACTATAAAGAACAGTAATGACTAACCCTTGGAGTGTGTAAAGAACAGTAATGACTAGCCCTTGGAGTGTGTAATTCTCTCATCCCTGGTTCACCACTATGCACAATTCTTTAAAAAATTTCCATGTTACTTGTTTGCAACGAGTTAAAATTAAGGAAAAAATCAGCGATGAATGCAATGAAACTCCCATTTCTGGATGAACCCCGGTGGCTCCCTGAAGCTACGTGCTGAAATAGTTATTATGGTCAATGGTTACGTTGATGATCATTTAGACAAAGTTGGAGTGTTTGCCTAGTAGATTATGCACAAAATTTTTTAAAGCGTTAGAACAAGTTTGAAAAATTTAACTTATGGTACCATCGGGCTTAAACGTATGTATACGCCATGCGCATTTTAAGGGTTAACAACTAGGAACCCATTTTACTGTTGGGTAAACAGAGGCTACAGTTATAGATTGGTACCCAGTAAATCCTCCCCGGCCAGGATATGAACCCAGGCCAAAGTTCTCGCGAAACACCAGACGAGCATCTTACCACTACACCATGGAGACTGCTGTGACTGCTGATTGTGTGATCCACCAATACCTTTGGCTTAGCATCTCACCATTTCATGTTAATACAGAGACAGTTTTTTCTGTCAATGTTTTGCCTGACAAACTTTCCCTGCTTGAATACTGTACTGTACTATTGTTTATAAGGGCGAATTTTTAAAAATGACATTTCATGCCGGTGCTCATCTTTGCCACATTTAAGTGAAGGATGCACGAGGGTAGGTTCACCAGTACTGTACAGTATTACTCAAATTAAAACAAGTTATTGTACTTGAAACTAGACATAATGGCATACAGAAAGAAAATCTCCCTTTCTATCATGGGACGAGATTCACGAAGCAATTATGCAAGCACTTACAAATCTGTACATTACATCTTTTCTCAATCTTTGGCAGTTTTGTTTACAATTATTAAACGGTTAATGAGCTCCGAAGCACTAGGAGGCTGTTTATAACAATAACAGTTGATTGGGAAGTTTTCATGCTTGTAAACTGTTTAATAGATGTAACCAAAGCCATCAAAGATTGAGGAAAGATGTACACGTTCGTAAGTACTTGTGCAACTGCTTAGTGACTTTGGCCCACAGTCTGTTGCATACTTTATTGAACAAATAATTATACATTTTCTTAAAATTACAATTTTTATCCAACCTATCTTCTGGTTCAATTCACCGCATTTTTAACGAGAGCTGCCAAACTATCAAAACAGCAGGGTTTTACTCAAAATTAAAGCACGATAATATCAAGGTTCCCACGAGCATCACCTCGATAGGTTACGTGGACGGCTTAGGTTCAAACGTTTCTGGTTAGAAAAAACAATTTTTTGTCTAGTGTCAAATTGTGAGCCCAGGCTATTTCATCAGGGTTCGCCCAGACAAGGCCGAGGATTTGCCAATGCAGTCACCCATCCAGTAACAAACCTCACATCATGGATCTTGGCATAATGCTGCCTCAAGAGTTAAATAAGAGCCTCATTCAGATATAAACACATTTTCTTACCTATTCTGGATGTAAATACTTTGTTTTATGAATTAGCTTTTTTGTATATTGGTGTATTGACCCTGGTGGTGGTGGACCCTAGAGTGAACACCTCGCCCACACCACCACCACCACCAGCTCCTCCTCCGAGGCCAGTCTCCTGCTCACACAACTATAACTTATTTCACACAAGAATGCTGAAACCATGGTAAGAACATGGTCACATCTGACAACATTACACTACAGTATACATCACCATCGAAAGCTAGGTTTCCTCTACACAATATAACAACATACACCATCACTTCTCACCTTCCACGTGGAATATACTTTGTTCATGCGACGAAAGAAGGCATCCTTGTCAATATTAATGGACATGGTGCCGAGGATAATGTCCCACTGGGGTGGTTTCGCTTAATTGTCCGCATAAACCGGGAAATGGCGCGAGAACAACAACCACCACAATGCTGGCCTGACCAACTGAGGGCCGCCCTGCGCAACCTCCCTAACCCCAGCCACGGTTGCCACATTCAAATTGCTCAAAGTAGCGACCTGACCCTCTAAAAGTAGCGAATTTCTAAAAAAGAGTAGCCCAATTTTTTGTTTAGTGACTGATACGGGTCTCAAAATAATATATTTTGATATATATAGAGTATACTACACGATTTTAATTGTTTTATTAATATTATCCTGCATATATATATATATATATATATATATATATATATATATATATATATATATATATATATATATATATATATATATATATATATATATATAGGGAAGGGAGTACCACCTCTGGCTGGAAGAAGGGGGACCCATAGCCTCGGAGGAAACCACACATAACGCATTGGAGGGAATGTGTATTCCCTCCAATACAGTTTCTGTGTGCTTTTCTCCTACCACCCCCTTCCCTTTTTTTTTTTCCTTTATTGTGTATTTAAAGGTTACAAAACATACAAGACAAATGCCTAAAGGTTATGGATCTCTTGAAGCTCCTCCGCTTCTGGACAGGAACCGAGGACGCAGCAAGCATTTCCCCTCTGGATCGCCACACTGAGACGCTGAAATAAAAAACTGGAAGCCCTTGGGTCTCTGGTGACGTCAATGAGCTTGGACCCCAATTCCTTGAGAAATCCCAAGGCACTCTTGCCCCAGGGGCCATGCGTCTCAGACGCTATGGGAACAAAGAGGTATTGACCTTCCAGTCGCCTGTACTTGAGTGATTTTGCTGTTTCCCTGTGGTTGGCCGCCCCACCTGCTTGATCAGCTCCGAAGTGTACATAGGTGTCAGCCAGGGTGGATACACATGTGTAGTCCCACACCAACTGTCTACCCTCCTTCCATGAGTATATGGTGATGCCATCAGGGCGAAGTGCTGGGAAATCCGGGTTTTGGACCCCTAGGATGCGAGGTTCTCTCTCCGCTGGGCACCCAGCTGAGACGAGGCTTCTCTTGATGATGTCATTGACCTCGTTGTGTCTTGCATGCCAGCCCTTTGTGCTTCCGCAATGCAACCCATGCAGTCCGTATTGGTCTGCTTCCACCCTGTCATTATGGAGTCAGAGGACACTCCCTACAATACCTCGAGTCCTACCTTACTGACAGGCTCCAATATGTTTCTGTGAATAATACAATTTCTCCCACCCTACCCATCAACATTGGTGTTCCTCAGGGCAGCATACTTGGCCCTCTCCTCTTTCTCATCTACATTAATGACCTTCCAAATGCCTCCCAACACCTCAAACCAATTCTATTTGCTGACGACACAACCTTCATTTACTCCAGTCCTGACCCTCTTGCTCTAAATGCCACAGTAAATACTGAGCTAAATAAAGTCCATCTTTGGCTAACTGCCAACAAACTCACCCTTAACATTGACAAAACTTTCTATATTCTGTTTGGCAATAAATCCTCTAGTCATATAAATCTCAAAATAAACAATACCCAAATTTGTAACAAATTAGATGGCAAATTCCTTGGCATTCTCATTGACCACAAGCTGAATTTCCAGGGACACATTCTAAATATATAAAAAAAAGTTTCAAAAACTGTGGGCATTCTTTCTAAGATCAGATATTATGTACCACGCCCTGCCCTGGTGACTCTCTATTACTCCCTTATCTATCCTTATCTCAACTATGGTATTTGTGCTTGGGGTTCTACTACCCAAAATCACTTACGTCCTCTAATTACCCAACACAAAGCTGCTATTAGAACAATATCCAACTCTGGCCCCAGACATCACTCGGTACCCTTACTCAAATCTCTGAATATGTTAGATATTAAGTCACTGCACATTCTCTCATGTGTATTATACATATATAAAACGCTAAACTATAATGCCAATCCTGATCTTAAAAGCTTCATAGAAGGTTGTAACAGAACCCATGAGCACCACACCAGAAATAAATACAGTTTTGATATTCCTAGAGTACGTCTTAATCAAACTAGAAATGCTCTGCAAATCAAGGGGCCCAGAATGTGGAATGACCTTCCCAACCATGTTAAAGACTGTACCTCTCTCAACCAGTTTAAGATAAAAACTAAACACTACCTAATAAATTCCCTGTAATCTACCTCACTCCTCTATTGTCAACCCATGTCTGTTATTTTCTTTTTTTTTTTTTTTTTTTTTTTAATCAACACTGTTTGTCAACCTATTGTATTTGTGCTGCTTTTTCAGTCATGTTCCCCCTTTTTTTATCTTTATTTGTATTTGTTCTCAACTTTATTCTTTATGCTCAATTAGTATTAAGTTCTAGATATTTATGTTTTTCTTGCCCGAAACGCATTGCGTAATAGTGGCTTTAGGCATTGTATGTACTAGCTCTATCTATATATCAATCCATTAATGTAACATCACTTGTATGTATATACCTTACCTGAATAAACATCTGAATCTGAATCTGAATCTGAATCTGTTGCAAATACACTTGTATTCAGTGTGAATTGGGGCACCAAGGCGGAGGGCCACTGCTACACGAAGGGATTCTGGATCTAGGCGCGTGCCCATTGCAGACATGGGTACTGCCAGGAGGAAGTCTCCTGCATGGGGGGCACGAACTGCTCTGAGGCGGGCTTTCTCCTTGTCTGATGTTGCGACGCTTAGCATGGCATCAGCTACTTTTTCCACTAGAGGGTGGTCCCAGCCGGACTGTTTGTGTTGTTTTGTTGGCTCTATAATGGTTTCTGGGGCTGCAAGAACATTCCACTGATTTGAACATTCAGTGAAAGCAGGATCGTGTATTCCTGCTGAATCTCTCAGGGTTGCAGGTAAAATATCTCTGACGAGGTCGTGCGATGCATGAGAGGAGGAAAGGAAGGCTGGTAGAGCAATTTGGGAGGCTGTGCGGACACCAAGGCCGCCGAGTCTTACAGGAAGGGTTGCTTGCTCCCACTGAGAGTCGTCCAATGGCAGGTTCAGGACTTTCACCAGCATGGACCTCAGAAGGGTGTCATACACATTTAACTTAGGGCTGCTGTAGGATGGAGAACATCTCAGAAAGTAGGTCAACTTAGGGAGAGACAGGCATCTTGTAAGGAGAAAGAGAGCATCATGGGCATCAATCTTGTCAATCCTGTCCTGCATTCTCTTTAGGTCAGTGATTTTTGCAGCCAGGACCTCCTCGATTGCTCGTGGGCCAATGGGGGCACCCAGGAGAGTGCATTCTGATATATATATATATATATATATATATATATATATATATATATATATATATATATATATATATATATATATATATATATATATATATATATATATATATATTTAAGAACAGGGTTTTGTAAATGTAGTTGACACAAGAGAATGTGTGGAGGGAGTTAATATTTAGCAAGTTTAGGGATTTAAACAAGGGAGCTGAGTGATGTCTGAAAGCAGAGTTTGTTATTATTCTGATAGAAGATTTTTGCTGGGTGATTATGGGCTTAAGGTGGTTTGCAGTGGTAGACCCCCTATGCACGATACCATAATTAAGATAGGGATAAATTAGTGCATAATATAGTGAGAGGAGAGCAGAGTTAGGAACATAATATCTTATTTTTGCACTTACAATGCATAGTAGCAACCAAAGGCATAGACATCCTGATACTGCAGGAGAGTCTGCTTCGAGCCGGATTAGAACCTAAAATCTCAGGCTATTGAGGCTTCTTCCTTCCATGGATCAACGGGCAATCCAGGGGATGTGCAATCTATGTAAAATGTGACCTGATCTCCAAGTCCATAACCAGCCCACCCGATTGTGGAGCAGGTACAGAGGTAATGGGAGTATCCATTGAGCTAAGACACGACAAACTTGAAGTGTTTAATGTGTACAGGTCTCCACATGCTGAAAGGCATCTCTCCTGTTATTTGGACACGCGACAACAACAAACACAATCATTTGTGGAGATTTTAATGCCCATCATCGATTGGCACTGGGCTCGAAGACAACAAATGAGACCGGCATTCACATTGCACATCTGCTAGACCAGCTACCAGAAATCTAAATCCTAAACAAGAATGAACCCACCCACATCCAAGGAGGTAGATTAGACCTAACCTTCGTTTCAGCCTCCCTAAGAGATGCAACAACATGGTCAATTGAGCCCACACTCATAAGCGACCACTATGGGGTCCAAATTGATCTTAAGTTAGACCTACCCACCCCACCTCCGCTTCCATCTGAAGCCTGGAACTTTGCTTTAGCAAACTGGGACCGATTTCAAAACCTCATTTCAGAGTGGCATAGAAACTATGATCTTCCCGAAGACATTAATCAGGCAGAACAAGATTTTGTCAAAGCGATTCAAAGTGCAGCCCGGTGACTACACCTCACAGTAAGATAGGAGGGCGGAAAAACCGTTACCTGTAAATAGGGATAGGATTATAGCTTGTGTAATAAGTTATGCCATTAAGATAATGAGATAATGGAGCGAGTATAAGGATTACTCGCTACAGCAGAAAGAACATCCAGCAATCAGCTTCCACCAGATGTATTAGCAGTGCAGATAGGATTAGAGGAAGAAAGGTGGCACAGAATCCTTACAGCATGTGAAAAAGTCTCTGACACTAATGCCCCCTTCACGCTGGATGAGCTCCATCGGGCTAAGAAAAACTCCAAGGATACATCCCCTGGAGACGACAAAATAACCTATAAAATGATTAAAAACTTCGGCCCAGAGGGAGACGCTGCATACCTAAGGTTAATTAATTTAGCCAGGACTTCTCAAACTAGACCTACAGCTTGGAATAGAGAAGATATAGTGCCGATCCCAAAACCCAAAGATCCAGCTAATCCCAGGCCCATCTCTCTCCAAAGCTGTGCAGCCAAGACGGCTGACAGAATGGCACTCAACAGACTGGAGTGGAAAATGCCTAAACTGCACCACGATATGTATGCCTATAGAAGAGGGGTTGGCACAGTGGAATGTATTACAACTCTGTTAGCCCACTTGAATGACAGACCAGGTATGCTGATATTTCTGGACCTCGAGAAAGCCTTTGAACTGGCTAGCGCTCCAGCTATTCTCTGCTACCTCATCGACAAATAGGTCAAAGGCAACCTGCTCTCCTGGACCAAAAAATGTCTCACAAACAGAGAAGCAAGAGTAAAACTTCATGGCATGACAACTTCAAGGTCTCTGAATACAAAAGACATGAAAATGGCACACCGCAAGGAGGTATTCTCAGCCCCCTTCTCTTCAACTGTTTAATGGAAAGAATAATGAGGTTGAAACTCCTACATCACTGCAGGCTGCTAAACTACGCGGACGACTTTGTCATCATCATAAAAGATTCTTGAATTGTGATTTGTGTATTTGTACTCACTAAATTTGTGCGCCCCTTGAGGGACTTGAGGTAGAGGGGGGTAGAAATAGCCTAAACTATTCTATCCCTTTGAGATGTATTTTTTCTTGTCTCAATAAACATACTTGAACTTGAACTTGATCTGTGGAACCAGCTGTAGCTTTTGGGATGAAGTATTAATAACAATTAAGGTTGGGGAAAACTATGATCCCTGGGGAGGATTACTTTGCCTTGCGGTTACTTTTTCTTTCGAAGGTTCCTAGGATCAACGTCCCCAGGGGGCCGGTCTCTGACCATGCCTCCTGCGGCAAGTGGTCTAGTCAATCAGACTGTTGGACGCGGCTGTGATTTGCACACATTACATTAAAAAAGCATAAATAATCATCATTGAATTTCCTAACATTAATAGGCCAAATTAGCCCAGCTTTCTTTTAAATTAGCACAAAAAGTCGCAAGTAGCGAAATTAAACATTTGGGAGCAAGGACTCTCAAACGTAGCCCAATTCGCTACTTATAGCCCAATCTGGCAACCCTGCCCTAACCCGCGCGCCTTCCCATGTGCTGCCAATCTTTAATACTAATATCCATGTACAGTTTTTTATTAATTTCCTTGTCAGCCTTTAAGAGTATCGATATACATTATTTAGCTATTATTTGTTTTTTTTTATATGTACGGCAACTGTGGCCCAGGATATTGCAACCTAATACCTCTCAATTTGCTTACGATTCACCATCAGCTAATGCTGACATGTTACTGTTCACCTGAATTTACCTGAGTTTAGTTTACCTGAGAGCCACTAACACTAGTGGCCTCGACGAGGACAGGAAGCCGGTGGTTTGTCGAAGGTGTCTTGATGATCGATTGATTGATTAATGAAGATTAAGCCACCCAAAAGGTTGCACGGGCATGAATAGGCCGTAAGTGGTGGCCCTTTTGAGAATTACCAGTATTAAGAGCTGATAGTACTGATAATACTGAAAGCTGTCTTTAAGAAAAAGAAAAATAAGAAGAGCGAGGACTTTAAATATGATGAAATTCCGGTGAAGATGCTAAGAGTAGATAACGAAGAAAGTGTACCGGATTTGTGGAGGTGCGACTGCACCCTGCGTGAAGGGAGATGTCTCCCGTGCAAAATTGATGATCTTTTCCAGTTAAACTTTATACTATTAACAGAGTTTTGGCATTTATGCCTACGGTGGATAGGCGGTTCCATGGGTTAATAACCCTGTGGGTGAAAAAGCATCTCCTGTTCTCAGTCCTACATTGTGGTTTGTTGAGCTTGAAACATAAGGTCTGAATCAGGGGAAAGCGCCAAACCATTACAACAATTGTGTAACTAGCGTCAAAAGATTGTTATTTGCTTAGCTAAACGAACTAGAGGGTTCAGTTCCTGAACCGATTATGTGCCTCTGTAATCCTTTACACCACCGCCCACGGGATGGTTATGGGGTACATAATAAAGAATACTACTGGGGTATTGCTGCTCTCAGATTGCTCATTGATAATCCAAGGTTACACTCAACGGCTCCTTTAAAGGCAGATTCTTTGGCTAACTTATCAGCTCTAATAAAAATATCACTTTAATGTAATCTCACCAACCTATTGTACCTTCTTGTAAATAAAATATGATGATTATTATTGATTATTAATATAATTATTGATTATTAATATAATTATTGATTATTAATATAATTATTGATTAATATAATTATAATTATATTATATATAATTATTGATAATTAATTATATAACCAATTCTAAATATCCACATCTGGACCACATAATTACCTTACCCCTCTGTTGTCAACCCATGTATGTTTTTTTTTTTTTTTTTTTAAACAACGCTGTTTGAATGTAATTTTCTGTAATAATTTGTAATTGTATTTGTGCTGCTTTTTCAATCATGTTCCCCCCTCTTTTACCTCTATTTTTATTTGTTCTCAACACATTTTATTCTTTTTCCCATTATTTTTTTTTTTTTTTTTTTTTTTTTGAGATATATACAAGAGTTGTTACATTCTTGTACAGCCACTAGTACGCGTAGCGTTTCGGGCAAGTCCTTAATCCTATGGTCCCTGGAATACGATCCCCTGCCGCGAAGAATCGTTTTTTCATCCAAGTACACATTTTACTGTTGCGTTAAACAGAGGCTACAGTTAAGGAATTGCGCCCAGTAAATCCTCCCCGGCCAGGATACGAACCCATGACATAGCGCTCGCGGAACGCCAGGCGAGTGTCTTACCACTACACCACGGAGACTGTTTAAAGCTTTTAGTTTAGTTAGTTAGTAAATTAGTTTTAAGCTTTAGTCATTAATGTTTTTCCTGCCCGAAACGCTTTGCGTAATAGTGGCTTTAGGCATTGTATGTACTAGCTCTATCTATTAACCCAACAAACTTTGTAAAATCTCTTTATGTATGTACCTTACCTAAATAAACATTTATTTATTTATTTATTTATTTATTTATTTTATTAGGAATCCGAGCTGGTATCCAAATTGAGGGTGACTTGGATGCGAACACGTTGACTGACTGACATGTAAACACAGCTGGTCATGCGAGGCCGGGCGCTGCTCCTGGGAGTGTCGTGCTGCAGGCTCTACAACTGTCGCCTCTACTCCCCACAGTTTCGCAGGATCTACGACATGTCGCTCCGGAAGGTCGTGGTGACTCACGAGAGCGAGACGATGACAGTGGGACTGTCGTTCAGGTATCAAGATGAGGGGCGGAATGTCGACAGAATTTTCAATCTGCAGAGGTCGACCCAAGATGAGTTGGGCAATACATTAGCCAGGATAAGTGGGAATATACTGAAAGCTGTCTTTAAGAAAAAGAAAAATAAGAAGAGCGAGGACTTTAAATATGATGAAATTCCGGTGAAGATGCTAAGAGTAGATAACGAAGAAAGTGTACCGGAAGATATGACCTGCTATGACTCATTTGTTGTTAATTCAAAAAGTCACAATTTGATAATAGGAGACATTCAGTATGCCATTGATTTGAATCCTCCGGTTGTGAAAACTGTTGATTTACCAAAAAATATGATGGCAGGATTTCCTGTGTATCCAAACAAATTGGAGGTTGCATTTGCTGAAAAGGAACAATGTATTTTCAAGTGGTTTAAAAGTGATATAAAATTTGAAACGGATAAAGTTGCTAATGCACACCTTAATAAAATAAAATGGATAGAACTTGAACATGGACTGGCTTGTAGAACTACATGTGAAGATGTTGGGAGGTTATTTAAGGTAAATTTTAGTCATGAATGAAGTTGAGTATTAATTACTCCCATGTTTTGGATGGTATTGCATCACAGGGGTAATGTTCTAATGATCGATCTCTTCACTATTGACTAGTCCAGGATATTTGATAATCATTCACTTATAGTGTACATTGGTTTGCTTGTTGGATGTTGGTTTACATCTGCAATTTTCCAGTATGTAGTCATGTTACACGTCTGCCATTGTTAAATTAACTGCCCATGTTTTATTAGGTTAAGCACTGCTGTGTATGCTGCGGACTGTTGACTAGTCTGTATCATTGGTCAGTAGTGCTGACCTATTTGCTCATAATTGAGGTGCTTCTTCTTCATCTCATCTCTGGTTAATTATCTGGTACTACAAAATCTTGTAACCCTTCAAAATCTACCTTTGATAATGTTGACATGGGTCAATAAAACATGTCTTTAGCATCAGGCGTTAATAAAATTGTAAAATTAAATTTGGAGAGAAAACCTTTCAACTTATCAAGTGAAGAAAAACATAAAAATGGAGATTTGTGCTAGAATCACTGATCTTACTCACTGTCATATACAATAATAGGTTTTTCTGTATAACAACTATTGAGTTTTTTTTGTAGTTAAATATAAAGAGGTATGAATTCAAATTTTTTTTCAAATACATAGGTAGTTGTGACACCATATATGGGAGAAAGAAGGGGAGAAGATGCTGAAGTGGTGTCATCAGTACTGGTGTCAGCAGGTCCTGGCGAGTGTCCCTTTGAGCGAAGACATGAGTTCACCAAAAACATGGCTGGGAATAACAGGTAAAGTTTTAGATGGAAACACCTCTGGAAAATGGGTAAAGTACTTGTTTTTCCAAAACAATGTTGTACATAATCTTGGTTTGTCAAACAGAAATCTAAAGTGTGTCATTATTAGAACTATAAGATGAATTTGCAGAAAAAAGGGTGTGAACAGAAATTAGATCCAGTGTTAATCACAATGAAATATGTCAAACAAAACATTTATGTAGGGGCAAGTAACAAGGTTGGTAGATTAACAGATGAAGTCACAACTCTAATATAACTTGGCTACAAGTATATTTGGCAGTTTGGTGTGTATGGGAATCTAGATGAAGTACTGTAAAGTATGAAGTGTATGTACAATAACAGGGACACACACAAGTGCATTATTTTTTCACTGTTCCTGTTACGGCCCTCTCGGGTCGCAACTGGGTTCGTACTCTGATGTCGTTAGGGGAAGGGTATCCGGCCCCAAGCCAGTAGTGGCTTTCAAGGGATGTGATCCGTAACGCAAGTAAACTAAAGGGGAAGGGAAAGAAAGGCAAAACTTAATATTATAATTAACACCACCACCAAATAAATAATATATAAAAAGGTTACACAGGGGGAGGGGTATTAACACTGCACAGGGGACTTATTTACACTGTAGTCTTCTCCTGAAGACTCTGGATCTTCTTGGTGCCAAGTTCTCGGTACTCTCGTGGTCTTTCGACGAATCCTTCGACAAGCTGAGTCTACCCCGGCCACAGGCCAGCCAAAACACAGTTCCACTGGGGGCACCGCCGTGGAGGCCGTCAACCACAAGTCCAGCAGAACAGCTGGCAGGTTCCGGATCAGCAACGCTGGTCAGGCCACTCCACGAGCGATACTAGGGTAACGCCCTAGTCAGGAGCCTCGGGTGATACCACAGATCACTCTCCTGTCCACAAAACCCCAGTGGTTAATCGTCTCCAGCAGTCGGTCCCGGGTATGACAATCCTCAACTGCCGCTTCACAGGCAGGGTAACACCACAGTGTTCATCCGGGAGGCGACTCACAGCTGCTGCAGCAAAGCACTTGGTATGGGGACGGCTGCCTTGGGTAGACTGACCCAACTTCCCTTACAGCAGTCCCAGGTCGACTCTGTAAGCAGACACGTCATCAATAACAGGGACACACTAAAGCACCTCACTTACAGGCTCAGACACAAACGCCCGACGTATCCACTCCATAGATGGCGTTGTCGTCTGAGCACCACCTCACCAGAGGTCAGCAGCGGCTGTGTTGTGAGCTGAACAGGACTGGAAACTGGCCCTTGTGGCCAGTACACCTCGTCCTCACCAGGTGTCGTCGTCCATTTGGAGGGGGTTTCGGGAGCCGACTCACAGATGGCGTGGTTGTCACTGCTCCAGGCTCGGACGCTGGATCCGGGTCCGTAACAGTTCCAAAATTTTGTCTCTTTTTAGTGATAAAACTGAACTTCTGTAGCATGAAATGGCAAATCATTTTTATTTTAAATGATAACATATCTGAAAGAGTTCTGTACTTGCACTGTATCCAAATTTTGCTTCTATAGAACAGGCAGTGTATAAATGCCATATACTGTACCGTCTGTTGAATGTATAGGTTGACATAAAACTATAAAAAACAGTACTATTATCTTGTGAAAAATCAATGTTGAAAACTATGGTATTGTTAACAAAGAAAGTTGCTTCTGAACATTAATAACTTTCTTAAGTCTGGGAACCAGAGATTTTATGTTATTAGGAGAAAATGTATACAGTTTATGCTTGCATTTTAATGTAGAACTCATAAATGTGTGCGAAGATCAAATTATATTGATTTTTTAATGATCATAATGATATTGAAGATACAATATTGTAAATTCATAAAATTTTAAAACTTTATCAGGTGTCCTGAAATAGTGTTTTTCCATGTGATTCAGTCATAATTACAGTACAGTATCTGAAGATTTAAAGTTTTGTTGCATATAATTTTAAGGAGTACTGTCTGAGCTTGCTTATCCAGACTATATAAAAGGACACCTCTCCGGATAAGCCAGACAAACAGATAAGCAGAATTCTTTCAGGGGAAGGCCAAAAATTACCAAATTAGCATTTTTTTGTATATCATAACCAATTTAATAATTTCCACAGACACACTAAAAGTAAAAAATATAATTTAAGAGACACTTTAGCTTGCCTTGTTGTAGTTTGTCTACCTGTTCGATACTGTAGATCTTGAAATGTGTAGTTCTTGAAAATTTACGTAACTTAACCTGTGGTTATCTGGATTTCAGTCCGGATATGATGAAGATGGTTAGAAAATTATCTTGATGCGATTTTGGCTGGATAACCCAAATACAGTATTCAGTTTAGTGGAATTTGAATAAGAGAGTGCATACAGTAGTACTTTTCTCTCAAGACTGTCCTTCAGAGTTGTAGTGGCCCCAATTATTAAAGTTCTTCCTGTTTACTGTTCGCCAACCAGTCAATTTATCACAGATGTATGAGTACAGTATTTAGTAAATTTATTTTTTTCAGTTTGCGTGTCATCAGCTACAACATTCTTGCCGAATTGTATGCAGATTCAGACCATGCACGAAATATTTTATTTTCATCATGCCCTCCATATGCTCTTGATTTGGACTACCGTAAGCAGCTCCTTATCAAAGAAATATTAGGTATGGTTCTTTCTTCCTAATTCCAGTATTGTACAGTGTATAAGTTATTGTTAGTAGTGTATTTTGTACCTATATTTCTTTCTACTTTCAAAAGGGGGTTAGTACAATTTACTGTTAATTCTCATAATCAACATTTTATATTTCTAAAACAGTCAGACCTAGTAGCAGTACAGCACTGTACTTTAATTGCTTTACATTTTGCTATACGAATCACTAATTGAGGAAATTCATTAAAGCTTTTATGATAAGATTGAAGGATGTGGATGTAAAAGATGCTAGTTATTTAGTACAGAAATCTTTTATTAGTGTGAGGTGGGATTTTACTAAATTTACCTGAGGGCCTCTAACGCTCTAGTGGCCTCGACGAGGATAGGAAGCTGGCGGGCTGTCAAAGGTCCCCCCCCCATTTGCCCTGATGATTTTTCCTGCTGGATTTTAAAATTTAAAAGTTTTGGCATTTACTGCTTTGGTGGGTAGACAGTTTCCATGGGTTTATAATTTAATTAAGTCTGCTTAAGTGCAGGTAAAATTTATAGTTGTAAGTTTATTAGTGCAGTCGTGTGTTTTATACTTGGATATGAGTTGTTGGTACCTAGAGCATCATTTGTTTGACATTTTTATTATAATAGGCTTTAAATGTAAAACCATTGATAATATACAGTATGCTAACAAGTCATTAATAAAAGTAAGCTATAACTTGTACATATTATAGTAAAAAATATTTGTGTGTATTATGTATGAAATGTATTTTGAAGTTAATAATTTTGGGAGTGTGGAACGGATTAATTAAATTTACATTATTTTTTGTGGGAAAATTTGTTTCGGGTTATGAGCTGTCTCTGGGAATGGATTAAATTCATAAACGGAGGTACCACTGTACTGTAATTTGTAGTTTGTATTAAATTTTATTAATATACCTTAGTATTACAGTATACAAAAAAAGTCTTCATTTATTTGTGTTGTTTTGTATTAATAAAACTTAACATTTAACGGTTCATATACAGTACTGTATTATTAAAAGTTCTCATTATAAGATTCTTGGTCCTGAAAGGCATCCTACTTTTTTATATAAAATAAATACCAAGTTTGGTCATGCATGGGATCTCAAGGCATATATTCCTGTGTAGAACCAGGAGTCTATTGTATACTTAAAAGGAGATTGAAAATAGGGAAAATAAGAGGAGGCATTACACTGTAAAAGAAGGGGGCATTAATATAGATTTATACAGTATTATATATGAGAAATGTTTTTTGTTTCATAGTCTGAAGTGTGAATGTTGATAAAAAGCAGTGGCCTACATTGTAATTGTTGAGTGTTGTGTATAAAAGTAAGCTCTTATAAAATGTGCTATTTATTTTACATTTAAATTGTTTCTATTAAATTATAGAAAGTTGAAAATTTGGTGTCACCAGCTTGAGGATTGTTTCTTTGTGTGGCACCACATTATTAAATTCTCAGCTGCTTTTACTAATGTCTTTCAGGAAACTCAGTCATATATGTGTGGTGCATATTTTTATTTTGTGACGAAGATAACGTAGGAATTTTTTCTTTATAAAGATACAAAAATTGCTTAGCATAGTTTATTTAAAAAATAATTTTTTCCATTTCTAGGTTACAATGGGGATCTGATTTGTTTGCAAGAGGTAGATGAGAAAGTGTTCAATCGTGATTTATTACCAGCTCTTGGTAGTCAAGGCCTAGAGGGACATTATACTGCAAAAGGTGGGCAGGTTACAGAGGGATGTACTATCTTCTGTCGGAAAAACAAACTTAGGTGAGTTTTCCTTAGATGGTCTTCTGTTCTTTTGGTCAGTTCTATGCACAGTAAAGGCAAGTTGACATTTTGCATCAGCTGAACCATATACTAGTGCATGGGAGACATTTGAGACAATCTAATCCAAGATGGCCTTGAAAAAGCTTGCTTATTTTATTTACTATTTTTATTTATTTATTTTTTATTTTTATTTATTTATTTATATTTATATTATTCATTTATTTACAAGAAGGTACATTGGGTTTATGTGAATACAGAGCACTGAAGTTCTACATTCTTGAAAAGCCACTAGCACACAGAGCATTTCAGGCAGATCCTTAATCTAACATATAATTTTAGGAAGGTAATTTCTAACAAAATTAAAAAAATGTTTACAGGTACATTGTAAGAAAGTATAAAGCTCGTGCATTTACATCAAAAACCCTTCCAAGCACTACTTGGCATCAATGAGACTACCAAAGAGTAGATCTGCTAGTTCCTAGTTGGCCTTGTTAGGCAGCTACCCCAAACTGCCACCAGGTGTTGGCACCTATGTGTTAGCAGAGCACTCAAGCTTTGACCACCACACATTTTGCAGTAGTTGCAAGTGGCTGAGATTCTGATTCAGTCTCTCCAGGCATCCGCATAATATCAGTATAAGGTGAGCAGGTTTATGCCAAATACAATTTCTTTTCTGTTGGATGGCATCTCTACACTGATGAAGACAGCCTGGTCACTTGATAAGGTTTTAAAATTTTCTATCTTTTGCTTGGACTTTCAGAACCTTCTTACTACTTGCTTTGGCTGTGAGCAATTTCGGTCAGTACGGAGGCATCTTCATGCCTCCAATCTATGTCTAGTTTCCTTGTGAAGAACAAGACTACATTAGTTCTTTTGCAAAAGACCTCGTCCATCCGCTAGGAGTGGACGGTAGAGTGATGGTCTCGCTTCTTGCAGGTTGGTGTTCAATAACTAACCATTCAAGTGGTTGGGCACTGTTCCTTCCCTCCATCCTTTTCCTAATCCTTATCCTCATCCCTTCCAAGTGCTATACAGTGCTAATGGCTTACTGTTTTCTCTTGATAATTACCTTACCTTCTAGAAGATCTCATGTTTTTCAGGCTTGGCTTTTGAAGTCAGAGGTGCCTGCTAGCTTTGTCTTGACATTATCTAGTAGTATTGAGACATGTCATCCAAAGAGTTACTTTTATTCACAAGGTCTTTAGTCTTCTGTAGCAAGGTCTGCATCTTCCATCTGCTTTGCAAGAAAGATAATGCACCTTATGGGGCATTTGAATTTCATAGGTCAGAAATAACTTTTCAAGTCTGCAGTTAGTCCTAGTATTAGGAAGTATGGAGGGTGGCTAGGGTCAGGAAATCCAGAAGTAGGAAGATATCCACACATGCCAATTGGTAGTTAGCAAGGGCCTTTAGTTGGCAGTCACCTGTGATGCCAAGTTTGGGTTTGGAGGATGTTTTTTTTTTATGAATTTACCTCTTTGTTCACTCTGGTTGGATTTAGTATTTTCCAGTGACTAGTGATTTGTACAACCTTTATCAGACCAATTCTAGAAATTGCAGCACCTACTTGGTTTCAGCATACATTATAGTTGAGCACAAAGCAAAGATTAAAAAGATCCATACATTTGTAATCCAAGCTAGTAACCGAACTAAACTTTGGAGACAGGTTAAGGTAACTCTTTCTAATAACTTTAGAGAAGAGAAATACCAGAGGGGATATGGGCACTGGCTTAAACTACATACATATTACAGACTACATACAAAATATTTAGGTAAATAAAAAAGGTGGTAAGGAACACCCTTTTCAAATGAGGGAAATAGAATAAGAGGACATAGTAAGTGGAAATAGAGATGTAGCAAAAAAGAAGCACAAAAACTTTCATATACATTAAGCAACAAGTGGAAATGTACTGAAAGAAGTAGAAGTGGAAGTTTCTAAATCTAATGTTACAATGAAATATAACAAGAAATCAAAATGCACTGGAGTACAACTAGCAAGGAGGCAGGATCAAGGACATTGGGGGGGGATCTTACTTTAGGGAACACCCGAGTGATAGCTTAGAAAGGTGTTTATTATGTCAATGCAAAGCCTTAGTTTTGGTCCCTCCAACAGCTTTATTTTAAGGTTTAGATAATACGGTATCAGCTTGTTAATTACTGTATCACTAAAACTCATTTATACAGTACTATACAGTACTATTTATACAGTAAAACTTTTGTTCATTTTTTTCTGATTTTTTCTCAACACAATTTATACTTTAATCTCAATTAGTATTAAGTTTTAGTTTTAGTGTTTTTCCTGCCCGAAACACTTTGCGTAATAGTGGCTTTAGGCATTGTATGTACTAGCTCTATCTATAAATCCATCAACTTTTGTATTTCACCTTGTATGTATGTACTTTACCTGAGTAAATATTTGTATTTGTATTGTTGTATTTGTACTGTAGTATAATTTGATCAACAGTTTGACCCAACATTAACACTGCCAATGTAACATTCTGCTCTGGTGGACCTTAATTTATTTAAACAGTGGATCAAAATAGCAGTTACTTATGCCAGTGGATAATTTATTTATATAAAATTACGAGATAGAAAATTCTGTTTAATGATGTGCTGATGTGTAATTTATATTTGCTAAGTTATTGTGTGAAAATGCCGGAGAAGAACAAGAGTACATACTGTACAATATATAGATAGTGTGTGTATGCTTTATAGTATTTAAAGTTTGCTTTAATAATGAATAAACTGTAAAGTAATTTAATCTTGTGCATTGATTAAATATTACACACAGAAACCACAATTGCGTGATGCATCAAATGAACAAATCCACAAGGGCCGTGACGAGGATTCGAACTTGCGTCCGAGAGACTGGCCTATTGACATAGCTCGAGTGCATGGGGGGAGTTGTGTAAAATCCTGGTTTGTGCCTTGGAGAGGCTGCATGATCCTTTAAGTTCAGTAGAACTTCGGTTTCAACTTCTTTTGACCATGTCATAGCTCAGTCGATTAAGGCAGCGTCTGGGATGCTCTCGGACGCAGATTCGAATCCTTGTCACGGCCCTTGTGGATTTGTTCATTTGATTAAATATTATTATGGTTAAAACAAAGGAAAAGTTTTCATTGGTGATATTAATAAATTGATAGATAAAAATGTATGTATTTAATTTTAGAACATATTTTCTGAGCTCTTATTAGCTGCTGCTCTAAGAAGTATAGTGGTCTATAGTGCTTGTTAAGTCACTACATAATCAGGCAGATTAGCATATAACACTGAAGGTATATAACTTCCCTCCCCCTAATCAGAAAAAATTTCCTGTTATTCCCGACACACTAGGTGGCAACACCACTGCAAGGCAGGACCTGCCTAACCCCCACTGACCTCATAAGTCACACTAAATAAGAATCTTGACTTTTTACCATAGTGTTTGTATGTGGGGGGGGGGGGGGCTTGAGAAAGCAATCAGGTTTTCTAGTTACAATGTCTGCTAGGTCTTGGGTTGTCACTTGAGTAGTGTTCACTGTTACATGCCCACGTACTCCTCTGGAGTGTTTACTCGAGTTAGCCTAAGTCAGGAGATTTCCAACTGCAGAGTATATTGAAGGTGACTAGCCCTCTTTCACACTTGGGTGTACTCGATCATTGGTTCTGAGGTGGACCTCTGAGGTTGTGAATTGGTTGGAAGGGCAGTTACACATTTCTCTCCTATTCTGGTATTCTGGTTGGGTTATTGGGCTTTGGCCTGTGTTTTTAAGGTATTTTTGTCAAGGAAATGTGTCGAGTTGCACAAATGGGTAAAATAGTAAATGAGATTAGTTAAGCAGTAAAAATGAGCGAATGAGTAGATGCATTAGGGAGAAAAGCAAAATAAAATTATTCAGAAAATAGAAAGCTCTTTTAGAAAGAAGTCAGTGTAACAATGAGATTGGTGTGTGGATAAATGGTGAACTGCAGTTTAGAAGTTGAAGAAGATACAGTACTTTGAATGTCTAATGGGTGGTGGTGATAAATGAGGTGCTAATATGGACATAATTTGATTGGTTGGTGTGAGAAGAGTGCAAGATTCTATGGCAGCTGATATATGTAATAAGGACGCAAGTACATCGGTACTACTCGCCTTTCTGTGCTTGCGGGGGTTGAGCTTTGGCTCTTGGGTTGAAGATTAAGTGAAGTTGAAATGTGGGGCAGTTGCAGGTGTTGAGGTGTATGCAGAAATAATTCATTGTTTTGGAGAAAGAGGAATGAAGTGGTTGTTGAGAACTTATCATTGGGCTTATCAAGGTGTCTCTCGTGCCATTTACTGACCTTCCCCAAGATGCAACCCACAACAGTTGCATAAAACCTAGGTACCTATTAACTGCTATGTGAACAGAGCCATTAAATGAAAGGAAATAATTTGATAACTCATTGTTGGGGAATAGGCAGCCAACTTATACATACAGTACATGTTAGGCTTATATTGAGGTATCCTCCCCCAGGTTCCCCCCATGGTTCCCCCCCCCCCTAAGGTCCTCCCCCTAAGGTTCCCCACCCCCCTCCCTCACTGACCCTTCTCAGGATGCATCCCCATAACAAGCTGATTAACTCCTAGATCTTTGGTGATAGGAAACACGCCCAACCATTTCTGTCATGCCTGGGATTCAAATCTGGAATTTTCGATTGAGAGTCAAGAATGAACCAGACTGTACAACCGGGACCCTAGATGTTCCTAAATTTCTTCGCCCTGCTGTAGAAATTTAATTGGGAACATTTGGATGTGAGTGAACTATGGGTTGGTGGGGCTGGGTATGACTTTCCACCAAGCAATGTGCTACCTGGTGAGAGTTAAGAGAAACAGGTGGCTTATTTCTATTGGTAGTTAGAATAATAAGAACTTCCCAGGTGGCAGACACATGTGTGTTGTTGCTAGGGCCCAATATCTGTTTTGAGAATGCTGTAGTCCCTTTTGAATATCATAAAAGGTCATTGTAGTCCATGTAACATTGGTGTGGTATGTATTCTGACCTGACTGTGGTGTGATCCTAAATGGGTATAGTTAATCACTATACTGTTTTTTTGGGAGTTGAAGAATAACTTAGAAAAGAGCTTTTCACAAGCCTGGTACTGTATATGGTTTAAAGAAACTTAGACTAATGCCTATAATTTTATATTTCACTAGAATTTTAGAACAGAATCGCTTTCTTCTAAGTGCCGAACTACAGAACAACATATTGTTTGCTGACATGTGGGAAGAAGTGCAGACTAGTCCTGATCTAACTTTAAAGATGACTCAACGTAGTACAGTTCTGCAGGTAGGGAGACTAGACGGTAATTGTTTTTAGTCTAGTACATAATTATGGGAGGGGAGCGGTATTCTCTCTGGCTTTGTCAACCTGTATGGAATTTTGTTTCTGCAATAATCATGACTGGTTTGACACTTTGTTTTGAGATTTGCTAGCGAGACATTGTCACATGACCTCACTTAACAATAATTACATATCATTCATGGTGTAGTGATGGTAGCAAGAAATTACTTGGACTCTATACAGTAATTATTAATAAGTGATGAATGGGTGATATAGGAATGAAAAGCCTGAATCCATTTTTTAGTGCATGAAGGATACCCAAAACATTATTCAGGTATACAATGAGATCATTAAGAATGACAGGTAAAGTGGGGTGATAGATATTAGTTTTCAATTTCCTGTCCCTGGGTCCCAAATTTGCACAATAAAATAACAACATACTGGAGTGAAAGATATGGAAGGAAATGCAGAATATAACCAGTGAGTGGTGGTTCCATAGGTAGAGAGAGAGCACTGTATGAACGTCAGAGGTCCACGGCTATTCAATACTCTCCTAGCGAGCATTAGAAATACTGTATTCCCAGAATATAAGTGGACCTCTTCCAGAAGTAATTAGAGAAGTTCCTGCAAAAATTGCTGGATCAGCGGGATTATAGTGGATATGTGGGCCTGCAATTCAATCAAAGCAACAGCCTGTATAATCCTTTGTATGATTTAAATGAAACCTGCCCAAAACACTATGCATGTTAGTGGCTTTACAAGAATGTAAAAACATCAATGCTATAAACTCATAAACCCAATGTAACTTCTTGTATACTGTATAAATAAATAAATAAATAAATGACTAATGGAGGAAAAAATAGCACACCTGTATGAACTGTTTAAGTTCATGGGAAAGTAAATAGAGAATCAAAATTAAAATAATGGCATGGTGAAATGAGGATGAAACAAAAGCAATTTAAGAGAAATCATAAACTCTACAAGCAAATGTAAGGAAATTAAAAGATTAAAGATCATCCACGTTTAATAAAAGGGCAAAAGCTAGCAAGGAGTAACCACAATAAACTGGATTAAAATTTGTGCAATTATTTGTGTACACTGTCCATTTGCTACAGTTCAAAATACAGCTGGATAAAATTATCAGGAAAAATGGGGAACCTTTGACAACTCACCAGCTTCCTGTTCCTGTCAAGGCCACTAGAGGGATGGTGGTCCATGAATGAATTCGGGTGAATATACAATACAGTAATAGAGGAATGTAAAGCATTTGAAAAGTATTGGAAAAAAGGGAAGGTTGAAGGAGATGTATTAATGTAGTGTCAAATCCAGAGATGTGTAAAAATTATGAAAGGATTATTTTAAGCTGTCCAAACTAATGGAGAAGCAGGAATATTAAATTTGGGTATGGAAGGAGGTATGTAAGTTTATAAAATGGAAAGTCGGAAGTTAAGAGCAAGTGAATGAGTTAAGGGAAATGATAAAAGCTACAGAGAAGGGGGTACGCTGAAGCACCCATTGACATAAAAACAACTAGAAATTTTAGAGTGGTGAAATGAATGAATTTTATTGGGCATTTACATGCAGTGATATGTAATCTGTTTTAGTATTTCATGCCGTATGATGCTCGCTCCTCACCAGGTAAGCGTGATTGAGAGTGTGGAAAATCCATCAAAGCTGATTGTAGTGGGCATTACCCACTTGTACTTCCATCCGGATGCTGATCACATTCGTCTTCTGCAGGCAGGAATCTGCATTAAATTGCTTCAGCAAGTCCTATCTCTATATGAGACCAAGGTATGCCTTGTTACAAAACAGTTACTTCTTATAGATTCAATCAGTTTGTAAAATGTAACCTCCAGTTAGTTATGTACAGTAGAAGACCCCTTGCATGCATTCTGAGTCCTTCAGTCATTTTAGATGTTAGGCCAAATATTAATATGATAGTTTAAAATGTTTTAATATCTAATATGTTGTAATAAACTGTGTCAGGTAATTGTTATCTTCACATTAGTTTAACCCTTCAAATGCTCATGTTAAACAGGAACGATTGCATTTGTCAACCTTACTGCTCGAGTCAATGAGAGATGATTTAAAGTACTGTACCGTAAAAGATGTAAAAGTCCTATGCATACACAGGCTCACATTGGCTTCTTCAGGTTTCCAGTGAAAAGATGCCATCTTGGAGGGAGGGAACTATCAGGGGAAAGTGCCAAGCTATTACGACTATATAGCACTTGGGAAGGGGTTAGGATAAGGATTTGGGATGGGATGGTGCCCAACCACTTGGACAATCGGGGGACTGAACACTGACCCGTATGAAGCAAGACCGTTGCTCTACTGTCCAGTCCAAGTGGTTGGGCACCACTCCTGCCCCACGTCCCATCCAAAATCCTTATCCTATACCCTTACAAGTGCTATATAGTTGTAATGGCTTGACACTTTCCCCTGATAATTCCATCCCTCCCTTGGAAAAAATTATTTCTGGGTGTGAGGGGCCTCATTATTGAGAGGGCAACCATAGTGCAACTTGTGCTCACAGTATCACTTAATAATGAAGAAATGAATTAATAACGGTGATTATTTTGCAATGATAGTGTCATAGAAAAACCTGACTGTGACAAAGTTATCTGTGTACAGGGCTGGATTATTTATTTATTTATTTATTTATTTATTTATTTATTTATTTATTTATATACGAGAAGGTACATTGGGTTTGTGAGAATATATAGCATGGCAATATACAATCTTGTAAAGCCACTAGTATGCGCAGCGTTTCGGGCAGGTCCTTAATCTAACAGATAATTTTAAGTAGGTAAATTCTAGCAGAATTAATAAAATGATAACAGATACATTGCAAGAAAGAAAAAGAATGAGATGAGAGAGATTAGTAGGTATATTAAAGCACATTACTATATTAAAGCTCTGATTGATTGCATTGACAGCTTGATTGGTAATTTAAATGAAGATTAATAGGCACCATACAGCAAATTGAAAGCACATATAAGAAGACAGCAATGATCCCAATGGTAAAGTTGTTTGGATTGGGTACATGAAGATTGGGAGATTGGGTAGTACTAGATACAGTGCAATTTTAAAGCAACAAGGTAGAAAACTATGAAGATGAAATTAGGTCCCCCAGTAGGCAAAAAAACAAATAAGAGTGATGCTACGATCTAATACATACATATCAGCCCTTTAAGCTCCGGGGAGCCTCCGGGGCTCACCCAGAAAATGGCATTTCATTACATTCAATGCTGTTTTTTTTTTATATGAATCTGCTTTTGTGGTTCCATTCTTTAATACTGTATTATCTTAATGTATTTTAGCATCCTGAAAAAGAAGTGTCGCTAATCTTCTGTGGGGACTTCAACAGCACACCTGAATTTGAGGTGTATCGACTCATGACCACCCAGCTTGTTGATTTTGATGATATAGATTGGAGTGGCAGTAAGTGTAAAATTGATTGATGGTGAAACATTTGATTATCTTTAAAGCATTTGTTTATGCCTCACTCCTAGGGTAGTTGGGATTACTAGATGCCACCTGGATGCCACCAAATAATGCACAAAGAAATCACATAAATGTGATGCACCAAGGAGAAAATCAGTAGGAGCCATGAGGAGGATTTGAATTGATATTTGGGGCACTTCCAAGCAAATGCCCCTGACAGCTACACCTCGACATGATAAAAGCATTGCAACTTGGGATCCAACTGAACCCTCTAGGGGGTTCCCAGGCTTCCACCATACCCAGAAATCAGGGTTTCACACACGACCCCCCTTCATGCACTCTGGCTTATAGTCTAAGAATTCTACCTCCAACGCTTCTCTTTAAATGCACAATATGCATTTGTGTATTTGAATCCTACTCATGGCTCTTACTGATTTTCTTACCACCAAATAATCTTCAACTAAAGCAGTTCAGGGGCTTCATATAGTAATCCTCTTAACTATGATTTTCTTCTACCACATACTCATATCATGTTCACCATAAGCCAAGACTGTTCATAGACACAAAGATGTAATGTGCGTGGAACTGTTTTTTCTTGCTAAATCATGCAAGTCACATTCTGTATCTCCTGTACCAAAATCCCTATAGTGATGTGATGAGAGCTTCAGCAGTCTCCAGTGGCTGTTGTTTTAATTACAGTGTATTGTTTTTAATGACTTATTAAAGGACATGTGCAAGGATTGTGAAATGTTCAGAAATTTAAGCTGTCATATAGATTAAAGAATGAAATGGATCACAAAATAAGAAGTAAAAGTGTATTTTAACTGCTCTTAGTGATGAGTACTACACCGTAAATTTGACCCCCATGTTTCCTCAACTCCAATGTACCTGCCATAATTGATGTCAAAATTGAGGGTTTCTTAAAAAGCCTTTACAGCACTTCATTATATATATGAAAGAAAGGTTGGAGGTGGGGTCAAAGAGTTTGAAAGAGGGAAAAGTTTGTGTGGTGACAGAGAGCCTCCTGGAGGAACTTCGTCTCCTCCCGATGAGGGTGCTCCCAGGAAGGAGTGAGGCATTGGGGCTATATACTAGATGGATAGAATGCTATAATGAATTTCTGGGTTCTAGACTGCTTAATGAACTAAAGTAAGGTGGAAAATGTGGGTGTATATATTGTTTGATGTGTTTTATTTATAGTATGCATGTGTTGTATGTTTTATGTGTGTCATTAGTCATGTGACTGCCTGGTGTTTAAGGTTTTGTGTGTTGCAACAGTCAAGTTTGTGTGTCCAGTTTGATGCCCGGGATTTGCTAAGTTTGGTGTTTAGGGACCCGGATTTGGGGGTGTTGATTAATTCAACCATGGTTCCGTCCACACCTCTTCCTTTCCCGGTGGGCTTAGTTCACCCTTCTCCTGCCTGTTTCCAGCTCTGAAACGTCTGAGGGTTTCGAAATCTGGGCAGGACATGGCTCGGGATGTGACTTGGGCTGATCCAGGGTTTGCCTCTTCCGATACAGATGTAGAGGCAGTCAAGCCTCTTGCTCAAGGCTTCTGGGTGTTTCCAGCAAGCCCCTTCCTTGGACTCTGCTTTTCTATCCCAAGTGGTGGGCGTGGACAGTGGCTCTGCCCCAGGGGCCCTCATCTGCAGTTCCTGGGGCTCAGAGGAAATCCAACTTGGGCTCTTGGGTCCCATTTGATCCTTTGTGGGCCTTAATGCCTTCTGCAGAGGGTCTTGTGTTGCCAGGAGAGGGGTTTTTGTTATCCACCCTCACTATATGAGTTTGAGTTGGGTATGGCTCCCCCCAGGGTTCGTTTCCAAGTGCATTTGGGCACTATTGTGACATCCTTTTGGAGGTTTCCTTCCTCTCGAGTTCCCTCAGTGGAGGCTTGGGTGGCCCTGTGTTTGTACCTCCCATGTGATGTGACCCAGTTTATGTCTTGGTTATGGATCCAGCTTCCTTCGAGTTCCGTTCTTCCTCCCCTTATTGGGTGTGTTATTATGTTCCCAAGTCGTCCTGGCTAGCAGATTCCTTTCTTTTCGTTTGTGGCTTGGAGCGGTTTCTGTCGTACCTGCATGCTTGAGTGGTGAGAGGTGTGTCTACTGTGTTGCAGATGTTTTTGGAAGGTTGAGGTATGCAACCAGCAGAGAGGTATGCATTGAGAGGGAAGCAGAGGTATGCACTGAGTCCCTCAATGCATACCTCTGCTCTTGCCCTTTCCCATGATGTGGATCATTGCAGCTGCATGTTCAGGTTCCCCAGCAGTCAAGTGCTTTGGTTGCAGACAACCTTCGTGCCCACTTGCAATTGGCTTCTGTCATGCATTTCTTGAGCCTCCTAGAACTTCATTCTGATTGGCTCTGGGGGGGGGGGGGGGTGGTCAGTGAGACTCCTCTTGCAGGGGTTTTGTTCTCTGCTGATTCAGTGTTGCCAGCCCTCCTAAAGCTGTATGCTCAATAACACACATGTTCATTTTTGCTGCTTGTAACTACCAGAGGGTTTATTTTCACCCTTATGAGTTATAATGTCTGTGGGTAACATTCTCCAGCACAAATCTGTCTCATCAGCACTAAATTCGCTCAGGAGATAAATTTTCTTCCTGCACCATCTCTGTAAATTTACTGAAATATTCTTCTGCACCAGCAGCTTACTTTTTGCCATGTACTTTAATGTACCTAATGCTATGGCAGAGTTTCAAGTTTCTGAGCCACTCACCAGTGTATAAACTGCTGAAGAATTTTCATTGATTTGTTGAATTCTTGGGCTTTTCTGCGGGGAGCCCTCTCAGTTCCCTGGAGGTATCGGATTGGTGTGTGATATACTGTACCATTGCTCCCTGCATCTCTCTGATGGGGCCCAGGTTCTGGCTCGTTGTCCCCAGTAGGCTGAACTCCATAGACTAATGCCCCAATCTAATGTATCACATATTAGCCTGATAGCTCCAGGGAGCCTCCGAGGCTCGCCCAGAAAATGGCGTTTCATTAGAATCGACGCTGGTTTTTTGTAAATCGTCCAGTTATCTGTAAAGCTTTGCCAATTTTCTGGATGCTTTCCTGGTGGGGTGGTGAATTGTCACTCTCTCTGCATCTGTGAGTGGGCTTTGTTCTGGCTCTGGTCCCCAGTAGATCAAACAGAACTTCTGTGATTGATGTAACCTTTTAGCATGGAGCAATCTTGGCAAAATAGCTTCAGGGAGCCACCGAGGCTCCACCAGAAAGAGGCATCTCATTGCATTCAATGATGGGTTTTCCATTTACATGATATCATGAATATGGACCAAGTATACACTACTTGCTGTACATAGTTGCAGTTAACTGTACTGTATCATATTTAATTTTTTTGTAAACATCTATCTGGTATAATAAGTAATGTTGGGAATGGTGATCCATAAGAAAAAAAATGAGTATTGGAGAAACTTTTGTGTAAAGTATATTTTCTAAATTTCTTAAAAAATTAGATAATTATTCAGAATTTCTTAAGTTTAAAGCTTTTAGTAGAGTTGAGACAAGACACATTTCTAATTTCAGAAGAAAGTGAGTTCGTGAAAAATATTCGGCTGAGTCATAACCTGGAGCTGGATAGTGCCTGTGGTTGTCCTCCATATACCAACTACACCACTGGCTTCTATGGCTGCCTAGATTATATTTTCTATCAGACTGACAAGTTTATTGTCAAGCAGGTTTGTGCACCATGTGGTTTGTCTGCATCATGTACTGTACAGCATTTCCATATATTCTGATGTATTGTAGTATTATATGCTGAATCTCCACAAAACATTGTTTTTACTACCATCTTACAAAAGTCAAAGACCTTACATCACCTTCAACAAACACCTTAAACTGGACAAACCATTGCCAGACCAGCACACCCTGGGTCAGGGTAGAGAGGAGGGAGAACTACCAAAACCTTCCGGAAGTGACACACAATATGGACAATCATTCATATTTGCCAACATTCAAGGTTTAAAATCAAAGTCAAGAAATAAAGTTAAGTTCATAAATGGCCTCCTTTTAGAGTCAAACTCAATATTTGGGGCATTCACGGAAACTCGCACGAAAGATTACATTGATAGTGAAATCTGGATTCCAAATTATAATTTATATAGATGTGATAGAGAATATAGGTCAAATGGAGGAGTAGGTCTGTATATTAAAAAGGACCTGGTATGCACAGAGCTACTAAACTCAACTAATGAGGTGGTAGAGGTACTTGGAATTAATGTAGAAAAAATTAACCTAATTATTATTGTAATACAGTATATGAACCGCCAGATACAACGGTTGAGGAATTCACAGAGCAGATGCACAAAATAGAGAACATCCTTGATAATCTAGCGAACCCAGCACCAGATATTATATTCCTTGGAGATTTCAATTTACCAAGTCTAAGATGGAGAATGGTAAACACAAATATCATAGCAGGGAATGACCCGGGAAATAACCAACCACAGGTCAGAGAACTTTTGAGATTCTGTGACAAATTCTCGCTCAATCAACAGATCACAGATCCAACTAGGAACGAAAACACACTAGACATGCTATTCACAAACAATGATGAACTAATCAGAGACATTACAATCTCTGATACTACATACTCAGACCATAAGCTCATTGAAGTGCGAACTAGTATAAATAACAGTAGTAGGTTTAAGAGACCCAACAAGCGAGAAGGAATATTCAATCAATTCAATTTCAACAATAAGAGGATCGACTGGGGAAAAAATAAATGTAGACTTTGCAACCATTCAATGGGAGATAGTCTTAAGCGACAAAACTCCCACACAGGGAATAGATCAACTGACAGCTGAAGCATACAAGGTCTGCCTGAAGCATGTGGCTGTGAGGAGGGTCAGAAAGAGGACCACTCTACAAAGAAAACGCAGACAAATACACGACTATCACACGCAAGAAAAATAAATCTAAACAGAGAGATCGAAAACAGGGAGAACAGGGAGAAGACATAGTGTAAGATACGACAGTAATCGCGCACGCTGACGATCGTAGGAGGCTTCGTACGCTTGCGGCTGTGTTCATTTGGGAGCTGACACCAGTAATTAACATCCAGATGAATTCTTCGACTAAGAGCACACAGCTGTTCGATGGAAGAAATTGAAACTAAAGAAATTGTTCACGACTTTTGTTAGACCAAAGCTGGAATATGCAGCGGTTGTATGGTACCCATATCTTGAGAAGCACATCAACAAACCGGAAAAGATGCAACGACATGCCACTAAGTGGCTCCCAGAACTGAAGGACAAGAGCAATGAGGAGAGGTTAGAGGCATTAAATATGCAAAAACTAGAAGATAGAAGAAAAAGAGGTGATATGATCACTACATACAAAATAGTAACAGGAATCGATAAAATTGATAGGGAAGAATTCCTGAGACCCGGAACTTCAAGAACAAGAGGTCATAGATTTAAACTCACGAAACAAAGCTGCCGGAGAAATATAAGAAAATTCCCTTTTGTAAACAGAATGGTAGATGGTTGGAACAAGTTAGGCGAGAAGGTGGTGAAGGCCAAAACCGTCAGTAATTTCAAAGTGTTATATGACAAAGAATGCTGGGGAGACGGGACAAACAGTTTTTAAACAGATTTTTTTTTTTTTTTTTTTTTTTGAGATATATACAAGAGTTTTTACATTCTTGTACAGCCACTAGTACGCGTAGCGTTTCGGGCAGGTCCCTGGAATACGATTCCCTGCCGCGAAGAATCGTTTTTTCATCCACGTACACATTTTACTGTTGCGTTAAACAGAGGCTACAGTTAAGGATTTGCGCCCAGTAAATCCTCCCCGGCCAGGATACGAACCCATGACATAGCGCTCGCGGAACGCCAGGCGAGTGTCTTACCACTACACCACGGGGACTGCTTCAGTGTATGTTCAGTGTATGAAATGAATGTTTCTCTGAGGATTACTTATCTAACCACTGCCGAGCCAGCCTCTTGGGATGCTAGCAGCTGACTTAATCTAGATTTAAACTACCGTTCAGTGCATAAAATCTTTTAAAGAAACTCGAATATAAGATTGTGTATACAGCTTTATTTACAAAATATATACACAAAACAGCCAAAAGGAAATTTATTACAATATTATACAAGAAATGTACATTTGTCTAAATATTCATCAAAACATTGGTTCATATTCTGATGGATAATATATTATTAATTGCATTTCATTTGTTAATCCAGTAAAATCTTTTAGTTGGTGTTACTGGGGCATAAAATGCAGTTATCTATTCTGTTCTGGAAACTTTCCATTATACTTGAGATTGTGCTAAGTCAAGATTTTATTTCCAAGGAATTGGATCCATTAAAAAATATAGCTATCTGACAAGTTAATTTGCACATTGCTCTAATTAACATCAAATACATACATGTGCACTTTATACATTATGATTTTTTTGTTTTCAGGTGATCCCCATGCCCTCCCATGAAGAAGTAACTGAACACGTTGCCATACCAAGTATTACATTTCCATCAGACCACATTGCATTGATTGCTGATCTTGAATTCAAAGAGACGTAGGAATCAGCTTGATGTGAATATTGCTTGACCTTGTGAAATATATTTATAATGTTTTGAAGAAAACAAAGGTTAAACAATTTAATTTGACTGGATAATGAGACAAAAGCCATTCGGATCCCAATGGAAAAGAATGTAAGACATTCTTCAACATAATTTATAAGGTATATATTGTTGATTTTTTTATTTAGGTTTGCAGTTATACATGCACAGTAATATTTCACTTAATAATACAGTATAAAATTATCTGATTTTATTGTAAAATATAAGGCGAGATTGTTTATTGTATTTTTAGACCTGATATTCTATTTATTTTGGATCCAGTATATTGTTGTTATGCCTGTCAAGTACTTTACCGGTATTTGTTTTGCCATCGCTCATTTCTTTATGTAGAATATGGTAAAATTATATACATTTAGCTAAAAAAAAAAAAAAAACATGGGAAAGGCAAATTTCTGTGGGAGCTCCTTTGGCTCTCTGGAGCTATCGGTCTAATATGCGAATCATTAGACCAGAGAACAGTTCATTTGGATTTCTCCAATGGTTCATTGTCTGAATCTGGGGGGGGGGGTCTTTTCGGTCCTTGCCTCTTTGGGGGCTGGTCGTTTCAAGTGGCTAGTCTGCTGGTTCCTCGGGGGTTGGCTCTCCATGCAGTTCATATCCGGGGAGTGGTCCAACGTCCTGGCGGACAACCTGTCTTAGTTCATTCCCCTGTCCATGGAGTGAGCGGTAGACGTCGACTCCTTCAGTTGACTCTGCCAGATGTATGAACTCCCAGAAGTGGACCTCTTTGCATTGGTCTCGGCATCTTCCAATATATATGGTGCCCTTCCTCGACTGTGAGGCTTTTGCAGTGGATGCCTTTCAGCAGGACTGGTTGAGGTGGGGTTACCTGTACCTCTTCCCTCCGGTCCAGCTGTTGCTTTGGGTTCTGGCTCGGTTGGAGTTTTTCCACAGGAGAGTAGTCCTCGTGGCCCCTTGGTGCCGGCCCATCCTTGGTTTCACACACACTGCTTGCTCTGTGTCCGAACCCGGGGCATTTTTCATGGGTCCGCCTCTTCCAGCAGGTCGGACTGGTTCGATACACGGCTGGTTCAGTCTTCTTCTCGGCTCTTCGCTTCTGGTCTTTTTGACATGGGTTCATCACCATTTGTATGGTGATCAGGTAGCTTTGTTGATGGTGTCTCCACCTGAGAGCTGTCTCTCGGCGACAGTATGAGGTTTCCTTGCGTTCTTTTCACCATTTTCTCTCTCTTTGTAGATTGTTTTTTATTTCTGATCTATTTGTCTTGTCCTTTCATTCTTGGCTTTTTACAGGGTCATCATTTCATGTTTAATATTGTCACCTGGTATTGTGCAGATTTGGCGGAGCCACTCCAGCTTGCGTTCAGGGTGGATGTTACTTCTGCCCCGTTCCGTAAGCTTTCTCGTGCTTTGTTTCACCTTCGGCCTGCTCATGCGCCGCCTGAGCCGTCCTGGTCCTTTGACAGGGTGTTCTCCTATCTATCATCTCCTCGGCTCGTGGTGGCCCCTTTGGTTCAAGATCGTTTTTCCAATGCTCTGTTTCTGTTGGCTTTTGCCTTTGGGGGTCGGGTAGGTGAGCTTCATGGTCTCCTCCGGCACACAGGTTTCTGCTGCTTCATTCCTGGTAGTCAGTTTGTTCGGTTGCAGCCTTCTCCTTCTTTTCTAGCAAAGAATGAGACAACTGCCTTCCGGAGGGGTCCTTGGTTCATTAATGCTTGGTTGGTCAGGCCGGGGGTACATCATGTCACTTAAATGTCATCATGTCTTCAACACTCAATGTATATTCTTTAAGCACTTAAAATTATGTAAATGAGGATGTTGTGTAATGAAGATTCATGATTTAACTTTAATAAGTTACATTATATTCAATGGCTGGTCATCATTGAAAATTGAATGTGGTTTTAAAGAATTTATATTTCTCAGTCTTCCCAGAAAATGTTTGACAGTAATTGTGTGTGTGTTTAGCATTGCTATTTGTATGCTGTTGATGGGTTTCAGCTGTGTTAATTTTCCTCCAATGTTCTCAATGCATTTGTTAAACAGATGATGTAATTTTACTTATTCTATATCTGACTGTCATAATGGTTTTATTGTATTTACTTTTCTACAGAAGTGTTTAGTCTAACTCAGTATGCATTTATTGGATTCTTGTCCCAAAACACTTTTTTTCTTATTTTTGTGCATGTTTTGTTCTCTCATTTTGACCATCTGAGTGACTTTTAGGACCTATTTAATATTCTGTAACAGACAGTGCTAAATACTCTTCCTGGCTTGGTGCCATCTTTTTATGATAAATAATTCTTTTAATCTTTTATAATGTGCTGTATAGTATTGCAGTCCATAAATGATTTCAAGGATTAAACTCACTGTGTAGCTGATACACTTGCCATCATCATGGCTTACCTTTGATAATTATTTCGGCTTCATGTTGTTTGGAGACATCCTGGGTGCACCTATAATTATAGTGTAACTAGCAGCTTCATACATTTTGTTACACACTGCTGTATATGTAAACTACTGTATACAGTATTTTACACTATATGTAAATTACTGTATACAGTACTTACAGGTAAAGTTTCGACATTGTTTCGACGTGTTTGGATGGTTTCTCTGTTAACTCGCCCTTCCTTAACTAGGTCCCTCATGTTGAATATTGAAATGTTTCACTTATTAAATGGTTTTTAAGATTTGAAAGCATACTTGAATCATTTGCAAAGGAAGTCTGGATACTTGTTTAAGCTGAAGAGGATGAAAACAGAATATCCAGAAACATATGCTAGAAGAAAGCAGAAAGAGAGTACTGTTGAGTTTTAATGAGCATATTTACAGGTAATCAAAATGTTCCTGAACGAAATATAATTTATCACACAGTACTAATGTTTGTAGAAGTGATGACTTCACATATACTGTACTTGATGCCTCATGACTGGACCCCTCAAAAAGTATTTGTGTCTAGTCCTGTGAAGTAGGTGGAATAGAGCAACTGTGGTGTATGGCATGGCTCAGTTCAAGGACTAGGGGCATCATGAATTTGTTTTGCAAGGTCGGTCAGTCAGTTAGGGTTTTAACTTGACGGTTTTACATCCCTAGAGAAGTGTTTTGAAAGAAACCTTGGTTTAGCGATATTATGGAACAAATTTGTTTTGACCTGGGCCATTAAGTGTTAATTGTGCTGCATCTCCATAACAACAAATGCACATTTTCATCTACCATATTGCACTGGAAAGAGATTTCCACTCTTATAACTTATGGTAGATAAACTTTTCTCTCTGTTCTTGCTTCGGCATCTTGAATGTTATTTAAATACAGTACAGTACTAATTATGTGTTTTGTAGTGAAGTGTTATTTAGTAATACAGACAACCCAATCTCTTTATTTACAACTGATAATATTCACACAGTATATTTAGTCTTTGAATTTAACAAATTAATTTTACCTTGAAAAGTTTATACTGTACATATATAGAAAAATGTATTTAAGCAAGCCAGGTCAGGAAAGCCTGGTAATATGGGAAATAAGAAAGGTGCCAAGTCTAAGGCATGGAACAAAGTTATCAGATCAGCAGTGTGACTATATTAAAAAAAAAAAGTGAGCCTTGAGGTGGGTTGTTATTAGGAAAGTCTTGTTTAATTAGTTGATGGAAATGGTTACTTGAGCTTATATGCTTTATAAGACTAGTTCTTGAAGAGCAGGCTGTTACTTGTTTCTTAATACAATATACTGGTTTGTGTAATTTGTCCCTAAATCTTATAACCTAGCTTTCTTTTTATCATTCTTGGAATGAATCAAGGGGTACTAGACATTAAAAATGAAATGATCCTATTATAAAATTCTTTCTCCACTTTGGTTTCTCTCACATTTCACAGGTCTGTATTATGTATGGCATATTTAATATGGGTACGAATATGAAGTCTTGAATATATTGGCCATTGGAAATTTTGTTAATATTGTCAAGCATATTAGTTAATATCAATTTAAACATTTAACTTATATAACTGTGCTCAAGGAAAGTATGTTTGAGAAGAGTTTATGGAATATATTGTGACACTGTCGGGAAACTGTGTTTTTGAACATATTGTTGATGATGGTCTTAAATGTACATTAATGTGTTGATTTTAAATATTGTATACAAGAAAACTCTTGTGCAGATATTTATAATACAAATTTTTTGTCTATTATGGTCTTATAATTAACCTTAATATGATGAATTTAATCTTGAATCTTGTACTCAGTGTATCTCTTGTACTTATTGCACTCTATGTACTCATTACATTTCTGCAATCATTATAGACACTGGGGGTTGTATGCAACAAATGTGGGACATTTCAGGGGTAAGGATCTTGCAGGAACTGTGCATTCCTGTAGGTGACATAAAATATCAATGGGTTCAGTTGTTACTTTGTGATGTAAGTTGAAGAATTTTTTCTTTTTTAATTTTGTTTTGAGATGTGCAATGTTCCAGCTAAGGATGGATAATTTGGCTATCTGTGAGCTTATAATAAGGATTAGGATTATATAAATTTATAATGCAAGTCCAGTTAGTATATAATTGTTAACATTGTCAACCTTGGATGGTAAAAGCTTGCAATCCCCCCTCCCCCCTCTCCCCCCAAAAACTTTGACTCATTCTAGTCCCTTACGACAACTGAAATTCCCCTATACTGTAACATTAAAATAGCATTCATACTGACCCAGCCTATGTTCATCAAGGTTAATAATGATGGCAAAAACAATATACAGAAAGAAAAAGAGGTGTATACTAGGTTGTGGGTAGAACTATAACAATCCATAATACAGTAAATGAACAAACGAAGAGAGTCATAACTTTGCTCACAAAAATATTCATAATACAATTGTTACACAACAAAATACTACCATAGCACTACATTCATAGCTCATAAATATACCATACATGCAGTTGCTACACAATATAAGACAGTCCCAGCCCTATAGTCAATAAAATACACTCACAATACAATTAAAATTCATCACAGGACAGTCATGTGACTTATCACAACACAATAGAAGACACCAACACAGACACATGACCCAGGCTGGCCAACATACGAACGGCATTCAGAAACTTGTGTAAAGAATCATTCAGAACTTTGTATACCACATATGTCAGGCCAATCCTGGAGTATGCAGCCCCAGCATGGAGTCCATATCTAGTCAAGGATAAGACTAAACTGGAAAAGGTTCAAAGGTTTGCTACCAGACTAGTACCCAAGCTGAGAGATATGAGCTACGAGGAGAGACTATGGGAATTAAACCTCACTACGCTGGAAGACAGAAGAGTTAGGGGGGATATGATCATCACATTCAAGATTCTGAAGGGAATTGATAGGATAGATAAAGACAGGCTATTTAACACAAGGGGCACACGCACTAGGGGACTCAGGTGGAAACTGAGTGCCCAAATGAGCCACAGAGATATTAGAAAGAACTTTTTTAGTGTCAGAGTGGTTGACACATGGAATGCATTAGGAAGTGATGTGGTGGAGGCTGACTCCATACACAGTTTCAAGTGTAGATATGATAGAGCCCAATAGGCTCAGGAATCTGTACACCTGTTGATTGACGGTTGAGAGGCGGGACCAAAGAGCCAGAGCTCAACCCCCGCAAACACAACTAGGTGAGTACCACATACACAGTTCTCGGGATAAAGACAGGATTGACAAGGATAAACTATTTGGACTGCCAGTTGATTGAGGGTTGAGTGGCAGGACCAAACAGCTGTGGATCAATTCCCTGTTAACCACAAGATCATCTCTCAACACAATAATCAACCACAATAAACTTACCTTGGTGTTCACACTGATGGCAAACTGAATTTCCATTGTAGTTTCCAACTGTAGTTTTGGCAGAGATCTCTGCCAAAGGATCTCAAGGATCTCTGACCGGATAAGGGTCTGGTTCCCTCTGAAGTGCACCTCTATCCAGTAAATCATGTTACCCAAGGTTCCATACCAGAACATTGCACATTATTGAAGAAGGACTTCCGTCTCTTCCCGGTATAAGAAACCAGGTTGGGAGTGGGGTCTGACCTTCTAGAGTAAAGCACTTTGAATTGGTTCCCAGACATATTGGTGTGTCCTTAAATGAGCATGTGGATGCTGCCGCTAAGGAGGCTATCTGCACTTGTCCCATCTCCCTTAAAGATGTTCCTTATTCTGACTTTTACCCATTTATTCATTCCTCAATCTTTGCCCATTGACATGGTCGTTGGTCTAGTGGCTTTACAAGAATGTAAAATCAACTTCATTTCTATGTTCTCTGTTAACCCCAATGTACCTTCTCGTATATAAATAATTAAAATAAAATAAAATAAAATAAAGAGACATGTTTTATCTCACTAACATCAGAGGAATGAGTGGAAGTTAGGTATAGAGATTGGATACTTTCATGTAAGGTAGCCCTTAACATCAGTTAGGGGAGATGGGATATCATTTGCAAGTGACATCCCATGAGAAGAATGGGATGATGCCAATGGATGAGAAGAAACTATTGAGCAGGCGATGAGTCACAATAACGTGGCTGAAGAATGTTGACCGGACCACACACTGGAAGGTGAAGGGGCGACGACGTTTCGGTCAAGCCTGGACCATTCTCAAGTCGACTGTGAGAATGACAATCGACTTAAGAATGGTCCAGGACGAACCGAAACGTCGTCGTCCCTTCACCTTCTAGTGTGTGGTCTGGTCAAGAAACTATTGAATTTAGAGGTAGTGTCAGAGACAGAAAGCACACCATCGACCATATGGTGTGCACCATATGTACACCATACCATATTAATCCAACCTTACTACAACTATTTTATATTATATATCGATGTATCTTCATTTGCTTGATCTGTTTTCCTCTTAACATTACAAAGTATCATCTTTTACAATGTTTGAAGAAAACCAAACCAAGATGATCGGTGGGCCAGCTGACCCTGTCGATGACCCTGAGGTGTCCGCCGACCAAGATACTGCCAACGGCTCCACAGGTTATTGTATTTCACATCTTTTCGTGGGATGTTTTTAATGGATTAAAAAACTCTTCAAAAATAGAAGAGTTATCCGACGCCTGAAGGTGACTGAGGCCGTCCCCAGCCATATGATGAGTGGTGAGTGGTTGACTGGCCTCGAGAGCCGGCATGGGGTTCAGGTTCGCTTCAATGGTAAGAAAAATACCGTCGTGGTTAAAGGCTTTAGAAAAAGTGTAGTCAACAGATGTTGTGAAGACATTCTGAGATCCATGAATCGATAGAATGAGGATGACCTAATGGATTCTGACGATCCTTAGGTTAATGATGAGCAAAATATTATTGGTGATACAGCAGTTGCAAGTAACAGAATGATTAATGAAGCCGTCGTATTTAATTTTGGGGCAGTGATTGGTGAAGCTGGCGCCAAAGTGAATGACCTAAAGGTTTCTGACCATCCCTCGATTGATGGTAAAATTATTATTAGTGACACAGCGAGTGCTGTATCATCAGTAATAAATAATGAAGTGGAAGTATTTCATTTCTGTGCAGCGGCTGGTGAAGCTGCCGCTGAGGTTGCCTGGCGGCAGCACAGCAGACCTCGCCACTCCCGCCAAGCACGACGGGTTGGCGGAACTGTGAAAGGAGAAATGACGTAGTCCTAGACGCCCTATTGCTTCAGATTAGAGACGCCATAGTTTGCCAGGCCCTTTTAGTTCGGATAAGAAATTTCATAGTCTGACACACCCTTTTAGTTTGGAGAATAGAAATAATAGTCTGAGATGCCATTTTAGTTTGGATAAGATATTTCACTGTCTGAGCTTATATGTTAGTTTGAAAGAGAGTCCCAGACACTACCAAAGTCTAAGGTAGAAATCGACGACAGATTATAGAGCTCGTAGGTCGAGAGTTCCCGCAAGTTCACGAAAGCACGACGAGTCTCTGGAAACGTCCACAGCAAAATACCATAGACCGAGAGGTTTAGATCAGCAATGCCATAGGTTGAAAAATCCTTTCAGTTGGAATAAACGGTCCAGTTAACAACAGCACCACAGCCCATGATAAATTTCGAGGACAAAATGAAGAGCTCGTAAAGCGCCAGTCCCTGCGATTTAACCGAGCCACAAGTTTTGTCTTTAAACTCCCTTTTAATTCGAAACTTGCCCGATATAGTTGCATCACCGGATCTCATAGAGGCACAAGGATTTGAATAAACGGTCAGTAACAATATTCCAAAGGTCGAGAAACCATATTAATTTTAATACACAACGACGCAGTCTGACCGATAATTTAGGTTTGGATAAATGCCCCAACAAGATGGAGCCGAGGCACCCCAACCCTTGAAGGTTTCTGATGGCATCGGTGAAAAGTTAGACGGCGCGAGTATCTTTTAATTTGGCATATGAGAGTCTCAACCCATGGTGAATGTTGATGGTAAATGTTCTGGGGTTTATAACCAGTCCAGTCGGTCACGACGTGCTGGAAAGACTATTAAAAGGAGAACCCAACTGTCTGAAAGGAATTTACAGCTTGGATAAGTTAATTTACAGCTTGGATAAGTTCCCCAGCTAAATACACGACCCCAACTCGAAAGGAAAGGAAATTATTTGTGAGTGGAAAGTGCTAAGCCAGAATGATTATAAAAGCACACTGGAGGCTAGGGGCCCGTCGTTGGCCGTAATCTTACCGGCTGGACGCCTTCCTTAGTAATTATTTACCTGATGAAAAACAGTATACTGGAAAAAATTAAATGCCCCTTGCGTGTTCTGTTGTTGACAACGGTAGTGGTAGCAAGGCTGTGTCCTGTTGTTATCACTTGGATAACACCGGGTAGTTTAGGTAGTTGATGGTTGAACAGTGATTGACCGCTAGTGCTCACAGTATTCATACTGCGTTTACTATGTAAATTAGGAACCCGGTCCAATATTTTCCATGTGTATTTTTACCTGAATTTACCTGAGAGCCACCATCCTTAGTGACCTCGGCGAGGACAGGAAGTCAGCGGCTTGCCGAAGGTTCCCTATCATCTTGCCGAAGGTTCCCTATCATTTGTCTTGATCTATTCCAACTGTACCATAAAAGTTAACAGAGGTTTGGCATTTACGGCATCGGCGGGTAGGCAGTTCCATGGGTTAATAACCATAATAGCCGGGGCGAAACCACTCCATCCCAAAATGGAGGGGGCGGTCTACGGCGTAAATCTCCCTACTCACACACACACACACACACACACACACACACACACACACACACACACACACACACACACACACACACACACACACACACACACACACACACACACTTTTGGTCAGCATAGATTTAAACTAGCTAAACACAGATACCGAAGAAATATAAGAAAATTCACTTTCGCAAACAGAGTGGTAGACGGTTGGAACAAGTTAGGTGAGAAGGTGGTGGAGGCCAAGACCGTCAGTAGTTTCAAAGCGTTATATGACAAAGAGTACTGGGAAGACGGGACACCACTTTCCTTGCTGCCATACTTAAACTGCTGGGGTACTCTCCCTGCTGCTGGGGTACTCTCCCTGCTGCTGGGATACTTCCCCTGTTGCTGGGGTGTACTAACTACCGTAGAGGAGAGGACCCTCAGCTCGACGGCTCCCCCTCTCACCACTGACTATGCTTCTTGTGCTTCTTTGGTTTTTGGCGCCATTTTTTTTGGCCATCCTTAATCTTTTGGTTATTGTTGACCTTTTGGTCATTGTTGACCTTTTGGTTGTCGTTGACCTTTTGGTTGTCGTCGACCTTGTGATGGTCGTTGACGTTGTGGTCGTCGTCGACCTTGTGGTCGTCGTCGACCTAGTGGTCGTCGTCGACCTTGTGGTCGTCGTCGACCTTGTGGTCGTCGTCGACCTTGTGGTCGTCGTCGACCTTGTGGTCGTCGTCGACCTTGTGATGGTCGTTGACCTTGTGGTCGTCGTCGACCTTGTGATGGTCGTCGACGTTGTGGTCGTCGTCGACGTTGTGGTCATCGTCGACCTTGTGGTCGTCGTCGACCTTGTGGTCGTCGTCGACCTTGTGGTCGTCGTCGACCTTGTGATGGTCGTCGACCTTGTGGTCGTCGTCGATCTTGTGGTCGTCGTCGACCTTGTGGTCGTCGTCGACCTTGTGGTCGTCGTCGACCTTGTGGTCGTCGTCGACCTTGTGGTCGTCGTCGACCTTGTGGTCGTCGTCGATCTTGTAATGGTCGTTGACCTTGTGGTCGTCGTTGACCTTGTGGTCGTCGTCGACCTTGTGATGGTCGTTGACCTTGTGGTCGTCGTCGATCTTGTGATCGTCGTCGACCTTGTGGTCGTCGTCGACCTTGTGGTCGTCGTCGACCTTGTGGTCGTCGTCGATCTTGTAATGGTCGTCGACCTTGTGGTCGTCGTCGACCTTGTGGTCGTCGTTCAGTAAGGACCGGCGTAACAACTGCTCACGCATCTCAGTCCAGGTTCTGATGACGTCTTCACAGCACGACTCGACGACTTCCTGGGTTAAACCCTTAACCACAAGCTTACTCTTCTTGGCGTTAAAGCGAACTTTGACCCCGTGTTGGTTCTTGAGATGGTTCAGCCAAAAAGGCCCCAACACATGCCTAACGTCTTCAGGAATATTCAGGCGCTGGACGACATATTTCTGACAACAAAATACTCTCAGCCAACCAAAACATCCTTCACATAGACAGGAGAATGTTGAGCCGCTGCATCCTCCCTTAGTCCCCACCTGTTGCTCACGGGAGTCCATCGCTCAAAATGCTGGTCTCTGCAGGATGAGTTTTACTCTATTTAATGAAATAGAACTGCTGGTTGATGTTTGGGAATGTGGAAGGTATAGCTTATATCCGAGTTGAAATATTATAGTCAGGTTGGTATTACTGAATGGCATTACGACCGGGTGTGACTTATGGGTTGTTGTATTGTTAACTTAGTGACGGGATTATCATTGGTGTTGTGATAGTATTGTGAATATTGTTTGTGACTAGTATTGTAGCTGTTGTGTTGTGTAGTCACACTGTAGTGTAAGTATATTGGGTCATGAACGTAACGGATCATATTCTTAAACCCACAAATGGCTCCTAAACTAATGAAAGACGCGGGTTCAACATGGATGAAGAGGGACTTGGATTCAACAAGGATATAGAGAGACTTGGGGGTCAAAGATCCCCAAGTCTTTGGGAATTATAATGCCATGCGTTATGTGTGTAGAGTGTGCTCACCTAGTTGTGCTTGCGGGGGTTGAGCTCTGGCTCTTTGGTCCCGCCTCTCAACCATCAATCAACTGGTGTACAGGTTCCTGAGCCTACTGGCCTCTATCATATCTACATTTGAAACTGTGTATGGAGTCAGCCTCCACCACATCACTGCCTAATGCATTCCATTTACTAACTACTCTGACACTGAAAAAGTTCTTTCTAACCTCCCTGTGGCTTATTTGGGTACTCAGCTTCCACCTGTGTTAAATAATCCATCCTTATCTATCCTGTCAATTCCACTGAGAATTTTGTATATGGTGATCATGACTCTATGATATGTTTTTCTCCTTCCCAGAAATTCCCCCGTTTTTTCCAGATAAGCAGTGGCCATTTACGCAAAGCGTTTCGGGCAGGAAAAACACTAAGACTAAAAGTTAATACTAATTGGGAATAAAGTATAAATTGTGTTGAGAAAATAAAATATAAAAAGTGGGTGGGGGACATGACAGAAAAGTAGCAAATATACAATTTGGTCAACAAACAGCATTGTTTAAAATAGTAGACATGAGTTGACATTATAGAGGTGAGGTAGGTTACAGGGAGTTAATTAGGTAGTACTTAGTTTTTATCTTAAACTGGTTGAGAGAGGTACAGTCTTTAACATGATTGGGAAGGTCATTCCACATTCTGGGTCCTATGGTTTGTAGAGCATTTCTAGTTTGATTAAGTCGTACACTTGGAGTATCAAATAGGTATTTGTTTCTGGT
This sequence comes from Procambarus clarkii, assembly GCF_040958095.1. NCBI lineage: Eukaryota > Metazoa > Arthropoda > Malacostraca > Decapoda > Cambaridae > Procambarus > Procambarus clarkii. Next base: position 21,964,738 of record NC_091180.1, on the reverse strand, counting down.
GTGGTGCTCATGGGTTCTGTTACAACCTGCTTCAATGTCCCCATTTTCTTCTAGATATCTTAAAGCATATTTAATGTGTATAGAGTGTGTAGAGTGTATAGTGTAGAGTGTGTAGAGTGTATAGAGTGTGTAGAGTGTGTAGAGTGTATAGAGTGTATAGAGTGTATAGAGTGTGTAGAGTGTGTAGAGTGTATAGAGTGTACAGAAAGTGTGAAGAGCTCTCCCACAAGTCAAAGATCTCCATAGCCTTACGAGAGACTTGGGGTGAAGGATGAAAAGAGACTTTGGGGTAAAATATAGAGAGACACAACTAAGTGAGTACAACTAGGAGAGTACGCCCCAGCTGGAGCGTCCCCGTCGCCATGACAACAAGGCCACACAGGGACACAATAACAGCAGGCGGGGACCGGCCGCCACACCGCGCCTCACACACCCTCCACCTGCTCCTACACTGTAAGTCACGCCTGGAGCGCTAATTTAAGCGCTACTCCCTCGCTCTTTAGTAAAGTTGCACAGCTATTTTAAACGTCTGTTATAGGAATATATCGTGGGGCCTAAAGTTCTCTTCCTTCCGTTGGGTGGGGTTGGCTGCCCTGTTTGTGGTCGTCCGGTGCACGACAAGCTAACCACCATCTTCACTACACACGACCTTCCCTTGCTAAACACGCACACTAACTTATCTACACACGCACACACACTTCACTACACATGCACACAAACTTCATTACACACACACACAAACGTCACTACACACACACACACAAACGTCACCACACATGCACACAAACATCACCACACACGCACACAAACTTCATTACACACACACACAAACGTCACCACACACACACAAACGTCACCACACACACACAAACGTCACCACACACACACACAAACGTCACTACACACGCACACAAACGTCACCACACATGCACACAAACATCACCACACACGCACACAAACTTCATTACACACACACACAAACGTCACCACACACACACAAACGTCACTACACACGCACACAAACGTCACTACACACGCACACAAACGTCACTACACACGCACACAAACCAGGGTTACTCTACCAATACACATATACCGCGTCTCGACGCTAGCTAGTCCTACGTGAGTCCAATTAATGATATATTTGCTTGGCAGCCAGCGAGAGGTTATACTTCAGGAGAAACATGTCTGGCCTTCCTCTACTGCCTGGCTACAACATCTCCAGCCCTACGGTGCGTAGTGTACTGTTCTTCTGTTCTTTACAACTTCCCCCATTAGAAAACCCTCATGTGAGAGGGTACCCATAGCTACAGTGATAAGTACTGTGATTATTTACAGCACCGATATATTTCCCCTACGTTAACTGGTAGCAATAAACATCTTACATGAATAACACCAAGTTATTTTTGACTGAAGGATTTTTTTAAACAGTTGGACTAGGCTATAGCGGCCATCTTGGTCTTCCATAAGCAGTGTCTGGGATGTTTCTTACGATTATTAACCTTTTTTTTTAATAAGTTCAGTTTGGCGGGATACGTTAATTAGGTTCATCTATTTCCGGAGAGTCCTGGTAGTACAGTCTGGCTCATTCTCAATTCATAGTCTGGAATTACGAGTTCGACTCCCAGAGGGGGGGGGGGGGGGACAGTAGTGGTTGAGCGCGTTCCTGTCGCCTAATGGGACAGGAAATTTCGTGTTCATCTAATATCGTTGTTGTTGTTTTTGTTTTAGATTCAGTTACTCAGAACATAAAGTTCCAAGTAGCACGGGTTATGGTGAGCCCGTAGTGGACTTACCTGGCACAGGAGCGGGGGTTAATTTCGCGTTCACCTAGCAGTAAATAGGTACCCCAGGTGTAAGTGAGGTGGTTGTAGGCTGCATGCTGGGGAGGGTCCCTAGTTCCACCCTAGGGGGGGGGGAGACCTCAATATAAGCCTAATTTACATGTATTTTTAATTAGTTTCCACATATTTATCACCACCATCCTTATCTTTTATTCCTTTCAATATATTATCTTTAAATAACTGTCAGATTACTTAATTTGATTATCATAAAATTACAGTTGTCCTAATTTGCTATTTTACATTGTAATTATTATACCTTGTTGTAATAAATATTTTAAAATATTAAAATTATAATTAGTATTACGATACTGTCGGATCATACTTGTTCTCTAGTGACACCTGTCGCTCCTGTGTGTCTGTCACTGACCCTAAACTGGTTACTGTCTCCTCTCGTCTCTCCTGTGTGTCTCTCACTGACCCTAAACTCGGTACTGTCTCCTCTCCTATCTCCTGTGTCTCTGTCACTGACTCTAAACTCGGTACTGTCTCCTCTGATCATCTGTGAAAACCTCTCTGGCATTACCACCGTGTGTTCCAGGAGAGGCAGCGGCCCATCCGCCAGAGCCTGGGCTGGAAAAAGGGCGTCCCACTGGTGGCGCCGACACCCGGGTCCCTCTTGTCGGCGGAGGACTCGCAGGAGCTGGCCAGGTGCGTATGTGCCGACAGAATAACGCATTTGCATAGATTAAGGTATGTAGATTGTCCTTGCCTTATTGTCTGGCGGTGGACAATGCGGCAGGACGGTGTCTTGCAAGCCCATCGTTCTCCTGTAGAAGTTAACAAAGATACGGAAACTCAGGTGTTTATCAGGGCGCAGGAACGAGCAGTGACTTAGTATCAACTATGCTTATAACTGTACCAATTCGTCGCGTGGTCAAGGCCTGACATAAGTCTGGTGAAAATGGTTGCTAACCGTTGATCATGTCTTCGATTATCGGTGACTTGGTTTTCCATTGTCGGGGGACAGGATAACTGTTAGTTCTGCAGGATCCGACCCACAATAGTCTAATCCCCAGGCACAGGGCCAGTCCCAGACTACTTTGCCTCCAAGGAGTGGCCAACTACTTGAACAAAAAAAAAATTCTTTAAGTTATTTTCCTTTTAGTGTGATTTTTTTTAAACAACTAATTTTTATAAAATTATGACCGTGAAAGGTCAGTACTGCGCCCTTCTGAGGTCAGTACTGCGCCCTTCTGAGGTCAGTACTGCGCCCCTCTGAGGTCAGTACTGCGCCCCTCTGAGGTCAGTACTGCGCCCCTCTGAGGTCAGTACTGCGCCCCTCTGAGGTCAGTACTGCGCCCCTCTGAGGTCAGTACTGCACCCCTCTGAATCTTCCTCTTCCCTCTCCTTCTCCGCCTCTCCTTGCACCACGTTTCGAACCTACATGGTTCATTCTCAAGTGATAAGAAAAAAAAAGTCTCTGCCTCTCCTTCCCTGTCTGGGTCCAACCTTGAGCAGACAGGCAGACGGAACCATTTACACATGTACCAGGGGGAAGGGGTAGCCGGCGTTGCCCGGGTCTGTCTCTGTATGTATGTTTTCTCCCTCTTTCTATCTATCTTTCTATCCATATCTATCTACTATCCCTTGACCTCCTCATCCCCATCCCTTTGGTCTCCCTCTTTATCCTCCCTCTCGTCCCCCTCTTTCCCTTCGCCCCTCAAGAAGCACTCAAACATCTGTATGAGCCTCTAGGATGCATTCATTTTTTTCTGTTTGCTTTTCAGTTTGTTTTTCTTTTCATTAACAACTCCATGGAAACCACATGACACATTTCACATTTGACTATGAGAATATCCTCTCATAGGATGAGGCCATTTGAGGATGGGGTCTTTATAATTTCTCATATTTCTTAAGCCATTTATCTGGGGTCTTCCCTGATCAGCCTATGTCCGTCCCATACCCCAGACCATTTTTCCTCTGAAAATTTGGCGAGGATCTGGCCTCTAACCTTGGGCAGACAAGCAAACACAGACATTCTCCTATATATACAATATATAGATAGACTACATATGCTGGATTCCTCTACTTCTCTAGACATTGTAATATTATTAATTGTATTCTTATAAACGTATTTGTATAATTATCTATATGTTTTCAGACAGGAGCGACGGCTGCAGTTCGGCGGCCGCCGTCGACCAACGACCCCGCCCAGGTTTTTGCCAGAATGGGCGCTGTTGGACAAGAAGGTGAAGAGCGCGGGCTGGTGGTCCAGTCCCTCTCACCACGCCCGCCGGAGGCCTCGTCTCACACCCGAGTAGTGATGAGTTATTGCATCTTCACACACTCTTGCACGCTTACCTCTTCTGTGTGCTGCTGCACCCACCCTCAGTCATCTTCACACACTCTTGCACGCTTACTGCTTCTGTGTGCTGCTGCACCCACTCTCAGTCATCTTCACACACTCTTGCACGCTTACCTCTTCTGTGTGCTGCTGCACCCACCCTCAGTCATCTTCACACACTCTTGCACGCTTACCTCTTCTGTGTGCTGCTGCACCCACACTCAGTCATCTTCACACACTCTTGCACGCTTACCTCTTCTGTGTGCTGCTGCACCCACCCTCAGTCATCTTCACACACTCTTGCACGCTTACCTCTTCTGTGTGCTGCTGCACCCACCCTCAGTCATCTTCACACACTCTTGCACGCTTACCTCTTCTGTGTGCTGCTGCACCCACACTCAGTCATCTTCAAGTAGACCATCGCAATGTGCTTCACTGTAGTACTGTACGCACCTATTTAGTACTATGGCAGTTTTCGGACAATTAGTGCAATGTTGTTATGTGGGTGATGAGCTGGCAGCAACAGCTTAGTGAAACATGTGCTGTATGACAAGATGTTAAGCAACATTGTCCTCACGTCTTCAAACATCTCCTTATTGCTAACACTACAGTTGATGGTTTACTTCAATTCCTACAGCGAGGCAGACCATCAACACCATAATACACACACATTAATTACCACAAAACAAATGCGAACCCCTCAACAAAAAACTGTTCAATACTACTAAAAATGTATACCGTAATTAATGTTTTGGGTTAAGCACGCTATAAACACCTCTACACGACATGACATCAAACCCAGCAACCCCCCCCCCCAGCCCGAAGGATGTCACTGGCCTGAGAGTAACCCGGTAACCCTATCCACTCCCTGGCGGATGACACTGGTCTGAGAGTAACATGAAGGTAACCCAGGCCCTGCACCTGCACATAGCGGGAACCACCAACAAGCAGCCGACTATAACATAAACCAATCGAGACAACCAGCACCCCGTCCAATACTGCCTTACGAAATGCGACAATGGTCAACACCTTGCAATAAACAACGGTGAGTTTAATTCCACCATCAAGTTTCCCTCTCTATATCTTATCAGTTCATACTGGCCTGATTACATAACATTACATACGTTTCTCCATAAACAGCGAAGAACGCCGCATACGGGTATACCTACCACCCTGCACATAACGAAACACCGCCCTCTCTATCTCAAAGGAAATACCTTTAAAGGGAAACAGTGGGTCATATACAACGCCTTTGACAACAGTTTACAATTTACCACCATCGCCCTCCGAAAAAGGGTGAAAGCCCTCGTTGACAACATTCCATGAAGCCTGAGACACCAATCTTCAAACAACCTACGAATGTATTGCAGGTTACCAACCCTGCCTGCAGTACATTCTGGAGGCAGAACCGCTTATAGCTCCACGTCTCTTAATCATCGCGATAAAGAACAGCTTACACTTCAACTTACAACAATCCCGTCAATCAATGATAGACTCGAAATCAGCTTTCCTCTTCGCTAACATCATCCACAGATGTTGATGGTTATGAATGATGACACCCACATTCATATCCTACTTCATTAGGATATGAAAGTGAAATGTGCAGCCCCGGGTCCATAGACTTTACTATGACGTTAAATAATCGTGAAATATTTATATTCTAAACGTATGTTCTGACTAGAGTTACTGGGAGCAGTTACATTGACGGTGGAGCGGCGTGTGCCAGCAGGGAGAGAGGTGACGAAGAGGAAAGAAAGTATGTGATCAGGGAGAGAAGTGACAGAGGGAAGGGCGTGTGTGAGTATGGTGTTACTGGGCAGTTTGGCAGAGAGGGAGAGGTCGTAGGATATCGTGAGTGGTCAGGGATGGGCGATGGCCTGAGATGAGCTTGTGTGGGCAGGGAGGGAGGAGACGAGGGAAGTGCATGTGTGTGGGCAGGGATATATATATAACTAAATTTTCTGAGTAACTTATCACAAGGTCTTGATTAATTTGGATACGTACTTTTCTTTGTGTTGGTCAGGTACTGAGGTTCAAAGGTTACTTCAGGGAGCGTGTGGAGGGCGGAGGAGAGGTGTACCGAGTGCGGCCAGTAGTCATCTCCTACTATCTGGTTGATGATGCTCTCTCTGTCACTGAACCCAGAACACCGGTGAGTCCTCATATGAAGGAGCTATATTGTAATATATCAATAATCAATTTGTTTTTCCCCATCATGTGTGAAACGGTAGGAAGTATAATGGATATAAATAGGCAGGTAACATCAGGTAAAGTGCACTAATTATAGCCAGAGCAACTTTTAACAACTCTCGCTACCTTACGGAGATCAATATCTGGTCGATCAGCGGAGTACTTGTTTCATATATTGATCAAGGGCGGGGAGGATCGATCGTTAGTTAAACACTTGTATTCGTTATTGGTAAATTAACACATGTACAAATAAAATTGTTAAACACCAAAACACAATTCCATACACCAGTTCACAAAACAACCTTACAGGGCAGCATTAGAAACCTTAATCTACTTGCAATTGAAACTAAAGAATGACACAAACTCAGCATGAACAAAGATAACATGTCACAAACATGATCAATACAGTCAACATAACTTCACTCATTCCATACTTCCAAAGTAGAAACAAAACGTGTGAAGTGACACACACAGTCTACTTGCCAGTTAGTCATGTAACTACAACGAAGCAGTACAACGCCGCCACAGCACACCAGACAACGGAACCATGGGTCACACAAGAACACACAAGACATAATGAACATAATGCACACAGGACATAGGACAATTCAATCGGAAACATTGAAATTGAAATCGCAACGTATTTAGTATAGCATGTGTTGCTATTACGTACAACAGATGGCGCTGTTTAAAAAAAAAAATTGTTTTTACCTGTCACAGGTGTTGCATCTATACACTAGGTATATAAAAACATGCGCGTATTCTAATGGAGGGTTGTGTCAAACTTTAAAATCAATCGATGAAGAACTTTCGGAGATTACAGTGTGTGTTGCTCTTACGTCCAACAGATGGTGCTGTTTAAAAAAAAAATACTTTTTTTTTTGTCACAGGTGAGGCATGTATATAGAAGGTATATAAGAAAACGCTCCTATTTGAATGCAACTTTGTGTCAAAATTTCAAAGCAATCTGTAAAGAGGTTTCGAAGATTTCTATCACGTAAAAAACACATGAAAAACAGTTTTTCAAAAACGGAATGTTTTTCCCGTCACAGACGTGACATCTATATAGTATATATATATAAAAAACGTCGGATGCGAATGGAACGTTGTGTGAAAATTTCAAAGCAATCGGTGAAGAACTTTCGGAGATTATCGATTATGAACAAACGAACATTTCCATTTTTATTTATATAGATTAACAACATGTTAAAATTAATGAATGCGTCTTTGGGGTCGACTACTGGATGGAATAGAATTGTCCTGAGAACGGGTTGAATAAGTTCACCTTGTTTCTGGTCTACTGAAAACACAGATGCAAAATGCCCAATAAGGCCACACTTGGCGCAAGTGCGGGGTTGTCCGCTGTACAACACTCCAATACCAAAACCCAACACCGAAATAGAAGATAGAATATCTGTATAGAGAACAACCTAAACTGTTCGGCAACTACCGAAAATGCCTGTGAACCAGCCAAACATAAAAGATTTTGCTAAAAACGGAACACTTTTCCATACCTTCCAAACACATTAACGAGTGTCGCGTCGGTCTTGTCAAGGAGCTGTCTCTAATACAAAACTTATTTTCTGGCTGAAGATCGGCATTTGTATCGTGAAATTACCTCCTGACAGGGAAGGGGGGTAACACTCGCCCTTCACACTGAAAGCCGTGGGATTCCCAAATTTCACCAACAGTGCCACTCTTTATTCGTTGGACATTTTCAATCTTCACATCCAGCAGCTCAAATAGTGCAACATTAGCAATGGCATATTATGGCTTGTAGGAGAAACGTATCCCAATCGTTTCCCACCGCCGAAGCACAGGGGAGGGGGGGGGGATGGCCCCCCATCCTCACACCTGCTACCATACCCCAGAGACTGGCAGGCCCAGTGGCAAACAACCGCTCACTCGAGAATTGTATTGACAGTTTCGGGAGCGACTCCACACAGGTCAGACACCACGGCAGCTCTTGCGTGTCTCCATTCTGTTAATTAATACTTGTATGATGTCTTCCCAGTGAGCATGAATGGGCACACATTCCTACTAATCCAGACCATTAATTACTGCATATATTTATTGTTGTCATTACCGCCAAATGCATCCATTACTTGGTTAAAAATAATGTACAGGTAAGTGGTTTGTTGCAGAACTCCGGGTTGGACCAGGGACGCCTCCTGAGCCGCCAGCGTGTTCCATGCCCCGGTGGCGGCTTCTGGCACTGGACGCATCTCAACCTCAACATGACTCTCTCCCTCTATGGCAGACACTTCATCATTTGTGACTGCGACCCTTTCACTAAGGTGGGACTGGAGCGCTGTAACCTCCGTCATAACAATGTTCTCCCAAAACCCCATTAACAAACTGGATCTTAATTCTGTAGTTTTAACATATACATTTGTCAAGAATTTGTCTTGTATTTATATTTGTGTTGACTTATGGTCTATATTTGTCCTCTTGACTTTTGATTTTGTGAACTAAAAATGTACTGTTTTGAATGGCAATATATAATATATATATATATATATATATATATATATATATATATATATATATATATATGCGGAAAATCCACAGAGAAATGTGAAAGGAAGTGAACGTTTCGGCCTGATTAAAGCCGTTGTCAACACCAAACTCACAAACTAACCTAACACCTGTCCATGGCCAGATTTAAAATTATATATAAAGACAAGCATATATTTGTATCAGTTGGTGACTGCCGGGTTTTATAGCGCTGCCGGTGACGCAATTATTTGGGAATATGTGAACTTCTGGTTATGTTCAAGATCTTGCACTTAGTAATTAAATAGCCAGTGGGAATGTTAATTTATCCATTGTTTTGTGAAATATTTGGCAAGTTAACTTAATGAAGGGAACGTTTACAGTAGGAGAGTCTTTTTCCAATACGCTGCCAGGAGAGGCAGGGAGAATTCAATTGGTCTATGTCGGTCTGAGAGTGAATATCTTTCTAAATACTAATCATAGCCCCTACTATGTTCACAAAGTGTACTCCTTGAGAGGAGCCAGTGTGAGTGTTTGTACCGATTTTCTGGCAAGGCCATAACGGTTCCATAGTGCTTTATTGCTTCTCTAGTACCTGCTTATGTAAGTCTCTGCGCCTGTCACAGGAGGGATAGTGGATAGTGAAGTAACAATCTACAGGCAAGAACATTGTTATAAGTAGGAGTGTTTTGGTTGTTGTTAATGAATAGTAATTTTAAGCAGTTTCTCTTCTCCGTGGGGCTTGGTGAGGATGCCATCATACCTTTAATGATCCTTTGGGTACATCCCTGGGGGCCGGGCCGACCACCCGCCAAGTAAGCTCTAAACTGGTTCATTTGGCAGCCCTGTACCACGATACTGGGTCAAACTAATTGAGATACAGGGGAAAAAAAGACAGAGATAGTGTGAGAAGGAAGGAAGGAAGAAGGGCGGATGCTCGGAGAGGGAACGAACAAACGATAAGCACAAGAAAAGAACACCCCTCGGGGTGAGGCATGAAGAATAGTGTGGAAGAGGCGTGTGTTAAGTGAAAGAGAATAGTGCCAGAGATCAACCCAGCTGCTGGCTGGTATGTTTTCCGCGGGATAAGCACCGCTGAGGGCACCACCACCACGCAACCCCCCCCCCCCCCACTAATCCCTCCATGCATTAAGTCACTCCAGATCGCTGGAGTAACTCGTATAGTTGACTTTCATTTTTGTTCGTGGTTAGGGGGAGTAGGAAGGTGTCAACGTGGTCATACTAGTTCCAAGTGTACATTGTTTGGAGAGGTGGATCCTGTGTAGTGTTGAAGAGGTTGAGTGTTTCTGGGACTGTGTATTGTGGTGTTGAAGAGTGTGATGTGGTGGTCATGGTGTGTTATTAGGCAGTGTGTGTGTGTGTTTGTCGGTCAGGTGTTTTCAGTAGATATTTATGTGTGGTGTTCACTCTGAGGCGGAACCTTTCACTGCTGGCAAATTCTTCCCAGCGGGTGTCGAGAATCCACACCGGAGCTTTGTTATGTACAAACTAAAAACAACATCGCACAGACCATGTACACTGACGGATCACTCGGTACACGGAAACATTTTGTGAAGAGATGAGCCGTGAACACTTCCGTGCCATGGTCATCTCCTCCGTGGCCCCCTTCACTTTATATGTATTGTAAGATTGCATAAATTTTTGCTTAAATGTATATAATTTTTTCACAAGATCTGTTGAAGTTTTTCGTAAGTGGTAGACGCTAATGAGTACCTTGTGTGTGTGTGTAGGAGTACCTGATGAGTGAGGGGACGGAGCTGAACAATCCTCTGCCAATACCGTCAGACCCCTACACTCTCCTCAGACAGTCCCGGGCAGAGTCCCCCTCCAGAGCCTCGGACTTGAGGCCACACTCCGCGCCCCCCGCCCCACCACGCCTCAAAGGACTTGTCCTCAAGTGAGTGCTATCAAATGTGGCTCATCACTGTAACCTGTTTTTGAGGGATAAATTAATTTTTGTTATCATCCTTAAGGACCTGCCCGTAGCGCTATGCGTGTTAGTGGCTTTACAAGAATGTAAAAATATCACTTTAATGTAATCTCACCAACCCATTGTACCTTCTTGTAAATACAATAATATTATTATTATTAAAAGCGTCGTTATTTGTCCAAATAACTATTACGGCTAAAAATTGCTGTACTAGAAAATGGAAATTCATTTTCCAAGTGAAATGGACCCAAAATAGCAAGTTTTGGGTCCTCTGGTAGGTTACGAGAGCAGGAAGTTCTCCTAAGGTTTCAAGTCATGAAAACCGTTAATTTAAAGTGCCCTCTCCTAACCCTCAAAGTCAGAGGACCCAAAACAGAAAGCAGGACAGTACGTCACTTTCGCGAGCTGCTTCCATTTTCTAATACGGCAATTTTAAGGTGGTATTGCTAGTGATTAAGGAAGCTACGTCTCTCCAGGTTTGAGGTGATGGTGGAAGATGGTGAGGGCGGGCAACCTGGCGCCAGCCCGGCGGTGCTCCTGTACCGGCCGGCAGACCTCAGCGTCGAGCTCCGGCAACCATCATATTTTGACTACACCGAGATTAAGAAGTTCAGTCCATTGATACTTAGGGCTACCAAAGTACCTCGCGGGGATACCAGGAAAGGCAAGTTGAAGTTTGACTTTTGTTGAGAATATAACGGCTTGTATAGTATTTCTTAGCCTATAATTACCTTACGTTCTTATGTTACAAACCGAATTTTCATGAAATTTCATATTAAAAAAAACTTTTGAAATGAATAAACATTTCATTACATTATATATGATTTTTTTTAATTTTAGTTAAAATTAACATAGAAATCTGATTAAATTTAACCTAATATGAATAAGTCTATAGTCATATATTCATGTCTTTAATATAATAATATTAATTAGAATAAACCAATTTTGAAAAATATTTGAAAATAACAAAAATCACTGTTTATTAGGCAACTCGGACCTTCCATACTATACAAAGCAGTGCGGTTCTGGCTATTAGGTACATTATATTATATTTTTAGGGTCTATGCATAGGCCAACGTATGGTCACGGGCTGCAAGTGAATGAAGTCAGTCTAGCCAAAGTTAAGAGCAGTTAACAAATTTTCAAAATACAGACTATTCCGACTTTTTTGACCGCACATCGTGAACCCGCCAGGCATTGTTTTAATGTGGTTATCCAGCCCAGCCTAAGAACTAAGGGCTGTCGTGTTCACAACAAGTCTCTTACTGACTTACGTAGATGTTAATAGGTCAGTATTTGGTTTAGGATGTAGGGTAGGTTAGGGTAACCCTGTTCTCTCCATTCAGCTTCGTTTGTTGACATCGGCGAGGAAGGGGAAGTTGGTGATTGGCTGACGCCTCGCCACCTGATCCCACCAACTACTGTGACCATCTTTGGTAGAAGGTGCGTTGATTTATAATAAACTTGCAATTTTTTAAATATTGTTTCAAATTAAATATTCTTTAGTTTAGTACCAAATTAATTGTTACAAGATTGTTCATAAAACCAGCGTTGAATTTAATGAAACGCCATTTTCTGGGAGGAGCCCCGTCGGCTTCCCGGAGCTAACTACCCAAAGATAACGGAAAACAGGGACCTACCTGGGAGGCAGCCGGTCTTCGCTCCTCAACTCAAGGTAGAGACGACTGGCTGCAACCGCCGACCCAATGCAACGCAGGCGAGCCTTACGAGGTCCAGGAACGTTGATAAGGTAGCGAGCGGCCAGGACCCTGTTCGACCTCCAAAAACCCCGTACCCGAACGTCAATCAAGACATTTTGCCAAAGACGGCAGCCAAAGCAGCAACCTTACGAACGTCGTGGGCACGAGGATAGGCCGCAGACTGGCTAGACCTGATAATCCTGTGGACGACCTGGGAGACCCACGCCCGGGAAAGGGAAGGAGGGAAACCAGGTCAACCCAAAGCGTGTCCCCGGCCACCGAAGCCGTGGCGCATAAATATCGGCGGAGATGCAACCGGACATACACATGATATACCCCGGGCCTCACCGACCAAGCATCAACAATTCAAGGACCCCTCCGGAACGCAGCAAACTCATTCTTCACCAGAAAAGGAGGAGACTGCTGCAGACTAACAAACCTACCTCCAGGACCAAAAAAGAGCAGAAACCACTGCGCTGGAGAAAAGCATGAAGCTCCCCGACCCGACCCCCAGAGACCAATACAGTGGTTGAGCCCCACACACAGGTACCATATGTAAGATAGGGATAGATTAGCGCATAGTATAGTGAGAGGAGAGCAGAGTTTGGAACATAATATCCGATTTTAGAGAGTATACCAACCGTTTTTTGAGACTTTCTTGGCTATGTGTTGAATGTCGGTGCTGAAGTAGTCTCTCTTGCCTAAGTATAGGCCAAGGAACTTTCTATTATTTGTAACTTGTATAACTTGTGACCAACTTGTATAACTACTGATTTCCGCCATGTTCCCTTTCCCCCCTTTTTAACTCAATTTTGCTCTGATCTCAATTAGTATTAAGTTTTGGTCTAAGTTTTTTCCCCCACACCTTGCGCGAAACGCTGTGCGTATTAGTGGCTTTAGGCTTTGTATGACTTGCTCTTTCAAGAAATCCAACATTATGTTTTGTAAATCATCTTATATGTATGTACTTTTCCCTGAATAAACATTTGATTTGATTACAAGTAGATAATTTACACATATTTTCCAGAGTTATGGTGACAGGATGTGACAATCTAACTCAAAGATTCCTTTTGGATAACTATGGCATTGATAATATCCCAGCCATGAAGGTCATAGAGACTGCTAAGGTAAGTTCATAGCCATGATTCATATACAAACTTATCTTGCAACACACAGTGAGTACCTACCTATACATAATTTGTTGCATTAAGAACAACACGACATGCAAAATCTTTATATTTTACCATTATTAATTATGTTTAATATAAGCAAATTACATTGTTCGACACACTTAGCGTCACCTGTTTATAACGGTGTGTTTGTGTTGTTTGCAGGAAGCTGAAGGCGGCTCCAGCGGCAAGACGCATTCGGACATCGTGCCTCGCCCCCGGGCGCGCCCGGGACTCTTGAACTCCCAGGATGCAACAGTAAGTTAGTTTAGTTCATTTATTATGCACCCCATACCCTTCTTGTAGGCGGTAGTGGAAAGGGTTACAGAGGCACATAATGGGCTCAGGGACTGAACCCCACAATTCATTTAGCTAAGCAAGTTACAATCTTGATGAGCTAGTTGCAAAAATAAATACACATCGTCAAATCATCAATGGGTTTGAGATCGACCATAAGTACAGTTTCTCATTTAAGTAACTGACATATGTGGAGAGCTAGTTATACTTAAACTTTTGAGAACTTGTGCCTAGCTTCAGACACGAGCATGTTAGTTAAGTCTTAAAGAGTTGAGGGCAATTAAGGATGATAAAGAGTCACTTACAATTAATGTATCAAGTTTGGAGACTTGTACACATTTCAGTGCAAGGAGAAAGGCAAATAGTTCGGTCTGAAGGGTAGAGGCCCAGTTGTTTATACGGACTCCCCACTCAAAATATAAGTCATCGCCCATTGTCAGGACAACTGCACTTCCAGCTGCACCCGTTATCTTGAGATGATTTCGGGGCTTAGCGTCTCCGTGGCCCGGTCCTCGACCAGGCCTCCTTTTTTTATACAAACCGTATAAAAAACGGGAAGCAGCCCGTAGCAGCTGTCTAACTCCCAGGTACCTATTTACTGCTATGTAACAGGGGCATCATGGTGAAAAAAACTGTTTGCCCATTTGTCTCGGCCTCCACCAGGGATCGAACCCAGAACCTCATGGCTACGAATCCGAAGCGCTGTCCACTCAGCTGTCATGCGCCCGTATGGCAGTGTAGGGAACCATCAGTGTATAGGATTAGAGAGAATGCTCTGTGGACAGAGCATCAATATGGCTTAAGGCGTTGAGCTTTGTCTCAAGACGAAGCTTGGGCTGATCTCTAATTTGCTTCTTGGGTGGAAAGGGAGGGATCACCCCATCTGCTCTTTACACTGCTCAAACACTTTTGCGTTTGCCATGTTACTCTTATAAACAAAGCAATAATTAAATGTACATTTCACCGAATACACAATTATATATTCATGGACCATATTATGTGTATTTAATATATATATATATATATATATATATATATATATATATATATATATATATATATATATATATATATATATATATATATATATAATTATATTCTTTGTTTAATATTTCTTGCAGGTTCTGAGGTTCTCTGCTAAACTAGACTCTCCGCTGGAGACGGAGGCTGACCGCTGCTTTATCCTGGTCCACCACGTCATTGACGATACTCTGGAGTTGACTGAACTAGTAAGACAGTCTGCTGTGCACAGTAATAGTGCTTATCACCCACCAAAGTAGCTTTGTATGTTAAAGAATATTTCAATACAGCCTGTAGATAGTTGAGCCTTATCAATGTACAATGTAGACAATGATAAATTACTTTGTAGAGATCACTGTTATACAGCATTTGAATGTTACAAATGTTAAAAGCTGCATAATTTGTATATTTATTAACTTGATAACATTTAAGCAATTTTAAATGTCTCTGCTCACCTAGCAGTAGATAATTAGTGTGGATCGCATCATGGGGTTGGGTCAGCCGTTGGTCAAGGACCACACTAAGCTTAAATACAAGCTTCCTGCTCTCATCAACGGAGAACCACATCAAAATATTAAATATATTAAAGTATTAAACTAAGTGAGGGCTTCATGTTCCACAGGCTAGGCCAGGTGGACTGGGAGGACGAGTGCTCTCCAGAACCTGTGTTCCAAAACCGAAGGTGAGAGGCGACGAGGTGGGAGCCGGACGCTACTCCAAGCCACACGTCTACACTTTGGATGACTTTTACATAGGTAAGACATTTTTATTGATGATAGATATTTTCTTTAATTATTACTGCTTGAAAATAGTAATTAGGGCATTAACACCCACGTTGTATGGATGTGCTACGGGTGCACCTCTGAGCTCCAGCTGGTGCTAGAATAGTCTTGACTTTACTAGAGACCAAGTGCACCTGATGCCCAGACTGGTCCTCACCTGTTTCCATTGGATGTGGCGGCCTCGGGGCATTTTCATCAATGGCGCTCTTTCGACGCCGTCAGGGACATGTGATTTTTGCACCATTTTGACTGGTGAATCTTAATATATTTTTATTTAAATTTCTTTTTCAAGGCTCGGTTTCATGGCGCTCTTCTCATTCGGCGCTCGGGCTGTTCTCAGTTTTATTGTTTTTCGGCTGGGGCTTCGTCTCCAGCTCTCACAGCGTTGATGATAAGCTACGCTTGTGATGTCCCGTCTCCCCAGCACACTGTCATACAGCGCTTTGAAATTACTGACGGTTTTGGCCTCCACCACCACCTCACCTAACTTGTTCCAACCGTCTACCACTCTGTTTACAAAAGTGAATTTTCTTATATTTCTCCTGCAGCTTTTCGTTAGTTTAAATCTATGACCTCTTGTTCTTGAAGTTCCGGGTCTCAGGAATTCTTCCCTATCGATTTTATTGATTCCTGTTACTATTTTGAACGTAGTGATCATATCGCCTCTTTTTCTTCTATCATCTAGTTTTTGCATATTTAATGCCTCTAACCTCTCCTCGTAGCTCTTGTCCTTCAGTTCTGGGAGCCACTTAGTGGCAATGTCGTTGGACCTTTTCCAATTTGTTGATGTGCTTCTTAAGATATGGGCACCACACAACCACTGCATATTCCAGCTTTGGTCTAACAAAAGTCGTGAACAATTTCTTTACTATTTCTCCATCCATGTATTTAAAAGCAATTCTGAAGTTAGAAAGTGTAGCATAGGCTCCTCGCACAATGTTCTTAATGTGGTCCTCAGGTGACGGTTTTCTATCTAGAGCTACCCCTAGATCCCTTTCTTTGTCAGAATTCTTTAAAGATTTCTCACATAATTTATAGGTTGTGTGGGGTCTATGTTCTCCAATTCCACATTCCATAACATGGCATTTATTCACATTAAATTTCATTTCCCAAGTGTTGCTCCATATACTTATTTTGTCCAGGTCTTCTTGAAGGGCATGACAATCATCTAGGTTTCTTATCTTCCCTATTATCTTAGCATCATCAGCAAACATGTTCATATAATTCTGTATTCCCACTGGTAGATTGTTTATGTAGACAATGAACATGACCGATACAAGAATTACTGCCCGAAACGCTGGGCGTACTAGTGGCTTTACAAGATTGTAAATACTATGCTATGTATTCTCACAAACCCAATGTGCCTTCTTGTATATAAATAAATAAAACTGAACCCTGTGGTACTCCACTCGTAACATTCCTCCAATCCGATACCTTGCCTCTGATTACGGCCCTCATTTTTCTGTCGGTTAGGAAATTTTTCATCCATGTTAGAAGCTTACCTGTCACCCCTCCAATATGTTCGTTTCCAAAACAACCTCTTATGGGGAGCTCTGTCGAAAGCCTTTTTTAGGTCCAGACAGATGCAGTCAACCCAACCATCTCTTTCCTATAAAATCACTGTGGCTCGATCATAAAGTAAGTAAGTTCGTTACACAGTATCTTCCAGATCGAAAACCATACTGTCTGTCTGATATATCGTTTTCCTCCAGGTGTTCTACCCATTTAGTTTTAATTATTTTTTCCAATATTTTGACTATTACACTTGTCAATGATACAGGTCTATAATTAAGGGGGGTTCTTCCCTGCTTCCACTTTTGTAGATTGGAACTATGTTAGCCTTTTTCCACATATTAGCTACAACTCCTGTAAACTGGGATGCCTGAAAAATCAGTTGAAGTGGAATGTTGAGCTCAGGTGCACATTCTCTCAGAACCCATGGTGAAACCCCATCTGGACCAACTGCTTTGTTCTTACTGAGCTTCTTGAACATTTTTTTCCACTTCGTCTCTAGACACCTCTATGTGCTCTATGTTGTTCTCTGAAATTCTTATTGTGTCTGGTTCCCTAAAGATTTCATTTTATACAAACACACTTTGGAACTTTTCGTTTAGTGTTTCACACATTTCCTTTTCATTTTCCGTGAATCTATTTCCCATTTTCAACCTCTGAATATTATCCTGCAATTTGTTGTTTATGAACTTATAGAATAGACCTGGTCCTGTTTTACACAACATTTTTACATTGTGTGTGTGGGGGGGGGGGGTTGAGTGGGAGTGGAATGACTAAAATAACACCAGACAGTTGATTTACTTGCTCTCCTGTGTATGGAAGCGGACATGCTGTATAGCTTTATTTTTAATATGTCCAGCTTCCATGAACGTATTCAAAATTTTCTAACTTAAAAATCTCGAGAGCTATTTTAATTTTGTCATTCTTGTAAGTTTTGTGTTATTTCAAACAAAAATTACTCACTTTATAGTAGTGTTGCTTTTTTGAGGCCCCATGATTTGAAATCTTTCATATTATGACTCAAAATTCAGGGACAAAACTTGGTCACACATTGCATCGTAAGAATGTAGCATAAATTTTCAGGACGCTGCATGTATTGTTGTCACTATCACAGAGGAGTAACAATAGAAAAGGTCAAGTTGGGAGCAATTTGACATCATTGCCATTCTATATGCACTCCCCTGCTTGACCCACCTTGTATATCAAATGTAGAGGAAAACATTAAATGTTTAAATTAGAAAGCAAACTGTTCACTGTATGTATAATTGTTTTACACGATTTATCATTCTCAGGAGCCACCCTGGATATTTGGGGTCGACGTTACACAATTACAGGAGCAGATGAGTACGTCCTGAACTATGCTCGTCAACATGAAGATAAAGTCTCGCCTCGGCTCCTCTCATCTTTAATTAACTTTTTTGCACAAGATGAAAAAGCCAAAGAGAAACCTGATAAAAATACAAATTAAAACAATCCGCCTTCAAATATTTTGAAAGAATTTGGACACAGGATTTGCAGACTCTTATGTTTAACTGTTCTAAATTAGAATACAGTAATGATAAATTGTCATTGTGGAATTAGTAAAGGGAATTGTCCTTTTAAACTTATGAATTCTCCATTGCAGCAATCACAGACAACTGCATGTTTAGGTGTAAGTTTTGAATCATTACTAATTGCGTTCAATTCTAGTAACTTTCCTCACAATAGACTAAGCTAATTGGTCACTAACTTAAGCGTTAAAGTTAACTCAAACTTTTCCTTTAAAACTTGCTATATTAGGAACTTTCCACGACCGGCCTTAACCCGACATAATTA
Organism: Procambarus clarkii; assembly: GCF_040958095.1. Lineage (NCBI taxonomy): Eukaryota > Metazoa > Arthropoda > Malacostraca > Decapoda > Cambaridae > Procambarus > Procambarus clarkii. Next base: position 21,945,678 of record NC_091180.1, on the reverse strand, counting down.
AATAGGGTAAAAACGGTATATTAAATGCAGTAAAACTACGGTAAATTCTATATGATAAACTTGCATTCTTTAAGCATGGGCTGCATAGTAAGTGAACTAAACTAAATGTTAAGCACCCTGGCAAACCACTTCGTTCTATTCAACTTCTTTATTTAATCACTTTGTCCGGCTAGAATTTTTAGATTAGATTAAAGGAACACCCTCCCTGGTAACGGCTGAACTAGTTAACCAAATACAAATATTTAGGTAAAATACCTTCATAAAACCCGTCTACTTCCCCCACCAGTAGACTTGTTCAGCTACAGGCATAATGTAATGTTCAACTTTAGTAAATAAAGACTTAAAAAAAACACTACCCCATCTGTGTAGTTACCGGTTACCCGACATTCTACGCTTAAAATAACCCATCTATTCCCCATAATTGTTCGATATAACTTACCTCTCACCCGCTGGTCGAGTACACAGCAGTATATATCCTCCTCCATCACTCACCGCGTGGATACTATTTCACTCTGGCCGCAAATTGCTTCAAATCACCTACGTTGTCCATAAACATATATAGAAGAGCAACTGACTGTAACACCCGTATAGCGATCATCACATAACGTGGGAACATTAGTAGCACTGCTGTCAAAACATAGATGGCGCCAGGACAAACGGTAATTCCTATGGACTCGCCTAGTTATGCGTAGGGAATTGAGCTTCAGCTGTTTGGTCCCGCCCCTCAGCTGTATTCACCTAGTTGTACTCACCTAATTTGTGCTTGCAGGGGTTGAGCTTTGGTTCTTTGGTCCCGACTCTCAACCGTCAATCAACAGGTGTACAGGTTCCTGAGCCTATTGGGCTCTATCACATCTACATTTGAAATTGTGTATGGAGTCAGCCTCCACCACATCACTGCTTAATACATTCCATTTGTTAACTACTCTGACACTGAAAAAATTCTTTCTAATATCTCTGTGGCTCATTTGGGTACTAAGTTCCCCTTGTTCGTGTTCCACCCGTGTTAAAGAGGTGTCTTTGTAACTATCAAAATGCATATATCTTTGCTTTCACTTCAGTTATATTTATGACAAGGGATTTAAAATTTGCCTATATTTCTGCTTCTCTGATGACATTAAAAACTTTCGTTTATTACAGTATCTACATAAAATTAACATTTATCTTCATTAGGTTGTAGTTCTCATCAATAGGGAGAGCGTCGGTAAAAAAAAAAAATTGTTTAAATATAAATATCTTTCCTCTCTCAATAATATGCCCGAAACGCTATGCGTACTAGTGGCTTTAGGTATTGTATGTACTAGCTCTATCTATAAATCCAATATTATGTTTGTAAATCGACTATTTATGTACTTTCCTGAATAAAATGAACTTTACTTTACTAATATCTAATCTCTGTGACTAAAACGTAAGAACGACTTTATCTATGCCTTTTTGATAACATATACAATTATAAGCTTTATTAGTGAATCTCTATTAATTAAACAATATATCAGAGTGTGTAAGGTTCGGTGTTTCATGTGCGAAGAGACATGGGAGATTTTACATCAGTACAGTAAATGTTTTAAGTAGCGAACGCATACTAACGAATAACGATTAGTATAGACCAACACTATTGTTCTATGAAGTCGATTTAACTTCCAGACATGCATTTTTCAATAAGTCTTAAATATTTTCAGGCTAGTTATGTTAGATATTATTAGAAATACGTATTCTACTTGTTAATATAATAAACTAAATTTGCGATCATTTAAGGAGAGAAGTGCGACGACTGGATCACTGTGTACAGAAGGTTGATATGCCAACAAACACTTTCCAGACAACAATATATCTTGGATAAGTCGCTCCACAACATTGACACCTGGACCGTTGACTTCCTATGAGGCCACATATTTACTTATTTCATAATGGAAGTATATTATTTTATAGTAAATATATGTTTTCTCGTGTTCTGCATTAAGCACCAACATTATAGTGAATAAATATACCATATTTCTTCATTATTTAAGTAATGCTAGGAGGCTTTGAGTAGCTTTGGGTCATTAGGTGAACAGAATCTCCAATAGATGGGGCGAGAGTCGCGCTATCTCTCGCCCGAGCGAGAGTCGAAACTTATTTTAGAATTGATATATCTTTGTCCTCCAACAAGATATATTTCCTTTGGTGCACTCACAATAACGAGCATATCTCTGTCTTTCTGAAGGCATATAATATTTTAGGCTTTATAAGCGTATCTTTGTTAATTACACACTATATTGGCAAGTGCGTAGGCTTCTGCATTCCATGACCGACAAGCTACTGAATGCCACTATAAAAACGTATGTGTCTTCACTTGAGCTTTATATATGTCTATGTTAAAGTATTTAAAATGAAGCTTATATTTCTATCTTTCTTGAGACATATAAAACATATGTGTTTATTAACGAATTTACGTGAAATAAGCATTGTTCTGAGAGAGAGTTGCTCTGTCGATCAGTCTGTGCGGGGTCGGAGCTCGGCGATTATTAAAACACATGTATCTTCATTAGAACTTTATATATATCTATGGTAAAGTATTTAAAATGAAGCTTATATTTCTATCTTTCTCAACACATATAAAAACATTTGCGTTTATTAACGAATTTACGTGAAATAAGCATTGTTCTGAGAGTTACTCCGTTGTTCGATCTGTGCGGGATCGGAGCTCGCCGATTAGAAAAATACACGTATCTTCGCTTTAAATATGCCCATGGTAAGGCATTTAAAATGAAGATTATGTTTCTATCTTTCTTGAGACGTATAAAAATCTTACGTTTATTAACGATTCTGCGTGAAATAAGCATTGTTCTGAGATGAATATTGCGGATTTCCGGCTCTACGAACGATGAAAAATGCAACTTTTATACAACTACAAATATCTTTAGTTTTACTTTAAATTTTGTCCTGGAAGAGTTTTCATATATAGATCCAGTTTCTGCCGTTCTTCTGACATAAAAAGACCTTTGGTTTAATAAGTTATTAAGATGTTTTCAACAATATTACTAGGGCGTTCACCGATTCTAACATGGGCGACCCTTTTGGAAACGCAACACATGGGTTGACCTGATTGATATATGGGTCAGATTCCATTAAGGTTCGGAACATAAACATCAGAGGTCCACGGTTATTCAACACCCTCCCAGCGAGCATAAGAAATACAGGTATTGCTGGAACAACCGTAGACGACATCTAGAGAAAACCAGATAATTTTCTCCAAGGAGTGCCGGACCAACCAGGCTGTGGTGGATGTGGGGGCCTGCGGGCCACTCCAAGCTACAGTCTAGTGGACCAAACTCTCACAAGTCAGTCCTTGCCACAGGTCGGGCTTGGGGAGTAGAACTCCCAGAACCCCATCAAACAGGCATCAAGCAGATCTAGGAGTTGATATCACACCAAACCTGTCTCCTGAAGCCCACACCAAAAGAATAACATCGGCGGCATATGCGAGGCTGGCAAATATCGGAACTGCCTTCAGAAACCTTCTGTAAGGAAACATTAAGAACCTTGTATTCCACATATGTAAGGCCAGTCTTGGAGTATGTGGCCCCAGCATGGAGCCCATACCTTGTCAAGCGCAAAACGAAGCTGGAAAAAGTTCATAGGTATGCCACTAGGCTAATCCCAGAACCGAGAGGCAAGAGTTACGAGGAAAGGCTGAGGGAACTGCACCTCGCATCACTGAAAGACAGAAGAGCTTGGGGAGACATGATCACCACATACAGAATTCTCAGGGAAACTGATAGGGTGGACAAGGATGTATTATTAACACGAGTGGTACATGCACAAGGGGGACACAGGTGGAAGCGGAGTACCCAAATGAGCCACAAGAGACATTATAAAGAACTTTTTCGGTCAGAGTTAGTAAATGGAATGCACTAGGAAGTGATGTGGTGGAGGCCGACTCCATTCATAGTTTCAAATGTAGATATGATAGAGCTTGAGAAGCTCAGGAATCTGTACACCAGTACAGAGGCAGAACCAAATAGCCAAAGCTCAAACTCCTGCAAGCACAACTAGGCGAGTAAGGTGAAAATCAAGAACAGGAATTTGAGGCCAGAGGTGACAATCCGACCGCCAGCACATCAGTTCAAAATCTGGAGAGGTGGGCTGCCGGTTTACCCGAGCGGGGGCCAGGTTCTGGCTCGCAGTCCTCGGCAGGCAAAGGACTCCTGTGACTGCTGACCCCAAACTAGTATAGCACCATATCAGTTCGGATAACTTCAGGAAGCAGACGGGGCTCCTCACAGAAAATATATTTGCTGTGTAATGGATAATTATTATGCAAGATAAAGTATCAACTTTTCATATGATAACAATTCAATCCAAAATTAAGAACTTTAACACAACAGAAACAATTAAAAATTGTCATGATATTCTCTTTATTATGGGCACTTGGTATTGATACATTACTATAATTTATATATATATATTTATATATACTGTATAGTGTGTGTGTATCGTTCATTAATACATAATGAAACAGACTATATTACACTGTGTTGGTTACCTGAATTGGCTGTGTAACACCAAAAAAGGCTAGAAATAACAATCTTTAAGACATTACAACAGACTTTTGAAATTAAGAATTAAGATTAATCATTAATAAGAACTTATACTCTTAGTAACACTTAAAAGGTTTCATGACCAAGTATATTCTAAATAAATAATATCACCAGAGATTAGAAAAACTCACACTAAAACTCCTAACTAAAACTGTGTCATACTGGCCCACAGCCTTAGGCCTTGCACAAGAGTATGTACATAACATATCACTTGGGTTATAATCAATGAGTAGGTGGCAGTCTAGGGATTATAATGCTAAAATTTAAGAAATGCCCTTTCAACATTAACATCACTTGACTTGCAGGTTTTAAAAGTTTAGTATCTCCAGAATTAAGAATTATAAGAATGCCTTTAATTACCAGTGGGAACAGAAACCTTGCAGTGTTGAGAAACCAAATGCTGGTCAAATTTATCAGGCAGGCTTTCAGCATTTCATGCTATAACCCTAAAATCTTTCCAGAATAACAGGATACCTGCAGGAACAAAAACAAATAAAGCTGTCTAATATCTGACAAACTTTTCAATAACTCAAGCCCAAAAATACAGACCTCTATTACAGTTTTAAGTGAAATTTGGTATTACAGCCATAACCAAACACTGCTTTGAAGTTATGCAATTTCAAAGTTTCATAATTCAAAGTGAACACAATCACAAGTCAGTCAACTTGTGAAAAGCAAATATTTGTTTTAAATCGTACTAAACAAATCACACAAGATAATACTGTCGAGTTGGTATATGAAGTTTAGTTCACTGTTAACTATGCATGTTTGCATACTTAAGTACAGAACTGAAGATTGCAATATTGTACCAAACAATTTGATACATGTACTGTAATTAGTAACAATAGACAAGATTCATGATTACTCCATAGAAAAGTATTTTCCTTGCATAAACAAATAGTAATTTAGCTTGGATTTTCACCAATATACTGTTGATATTTGTATTAAAAAAAAATATACATAAATGGTATGTATGCTTGCTAATATAGAGCAAAACATAGATTTTAGAAATTTTTTCAATAATTAAAGATTAAAATAATTTTACGAGTTTAATTTACTTGTGAGTAGTGTGGGAGGGAGCGAGTTTGCAATGAAATATTAAAGAATAAAACCCAATTGATGCATCACTAATTAGAACCCTGCCAATCCTAGAGGTATTAGCAATATGGCAAAAGGATTAGATAAAGTAAATAATAGCTATTAACTCTAGGTTAGTTCTCTGGTGCATTTGCTCACCCAGCACATTACAAGTTTCTGGATGGTTTGTCTGAGGGAATTTAAATAGCCCAGAGTACTAATACAGAGTTAAAATGACTGATTATCAACCATTTCCAGTATTATATATAAATAATAAATTGATAATGTAAAAATAACTAAATATTTAGAAACATTTAAAGATCTAGATAAAGGTTCACCAAAATATCTAATGATCAACTTCCAAAACAGGGAACTGTGTTACTTTTACAACCTTCTAAATACCAAAGCCCATATTTGCACATGGAAAATATTAGTCTCGAGCCATAATTTACTGGTAATGATTGCTACACTTCTGTATTCCCTCTATACTTCTTGCATTCTCATTTTCCCTCCAACGTAAACTTCCCCTGCTTGCAGCAGCTGAAAACTTAATTAATTCATGACAGTTGAATCTTATTGTATATACAGTAAAGTACTTACTTTTCAAACCCATAGGGTTAAGACAGAATAGGTGCACCAAACATAAGAAACTTAACCTGCTAATCCTCATGACACAATTCAATCCGACACATCAGTGCTATGCCCATTTCTTGACGGAAAATGCTGCTTAAGCTGCAGCCTTGGGGCCAGTGACATATAACAACATGTTTTTTCTAAATTTGAGGTTTAATTTCACATTACACATTGTTTAATTACACAAAATATAATTGTCAATGAACACTGTACAATACTGAAAACATGTTTAGCAAATATAACCCTGAATGACTACAACCTTTACTACAGTAGTAAAGGAAGTCCATGCTATGCTAATAATTAGAATGCAAAAATATATGTAACAAATTAAGAACGGCAAGCCCACTACCAGTTCATATAAGATAAATCTTGTCAATGTTTGTACAATGACGAATCCACATGACAATGAAACTGCCAATAATTATACAAAAAGGAACTGTCTTGTTTGGATGGGCTGTAAATAATGATTTTTTCACACACTCAAAGGTTATTTCTTCAGATTTCGCAGCAGTGTGCCTTCCTACTCCAGTTTTTCCCAAAAGATAAAAAATACAAAAAAGCTACGGTACTTAAGATACTAAAATGTGCATCTCTAAATATATTTATGTTCTAGGGCACTAATGAGAGAATGTTAAATGGTGATATAATGAGAAGCAATGAAATTGAAGACTAGAATATAAATTCACCCTAATTAAATTTTTTAAAAAATTTTTTGCCATAAAAAAAAAAAAAAAAAAAAAAAGACTGCCAGTGATACAAGACTGTTAATACTATTCCACGCAGCAATGTGAAACCCGCCTGCACAATATTTAGCCAAGACAGCTAGAACAAGTTAAACACTCATCGAGTTAACTGGCTGTGACTATTAGTTGGTTAATAACATACTCAACATTCCATACATTAAAGCTTTTCCTTAATGCATACATAAAGAACTAAGAACAAAAATAAATATTATACAATTTTCACCTCGGGTGCTGTATTTTAGTAAATACTGTAATAATAATAATTATATGAAGCTCACCTCAGAGACTTTGGTAAATCACAGAAAATAAATCTTACCTTTCTAATTAAATATCAATTGATTTTTATTGTGCTTTAATGCATCTGTAGAATGAATAAGTTAAATTTATAGGGAAAATAGTGAGGGTATAAAACTGGAATTATATACCCTGAAAATACACAACCAATACACAGCTGATATCTACTGATATTCTAGTTGACAAGAAAGCACAAAGGAAAATTATAAGGGGAAGGGGAGGTTTCTATATGTAAATCAAATTCCTCTGACAAAGAGTAACTGAAACACAATGTAATTACTTTTGTTCTCTTGGCATTATGAATAGCTTGTAAATTATTTATATAAAAAAAAAAATAAAGTTATCTATAATATACTCCATTTTGAAAGAACATGCTACTCATGTTGAAAAGATTTGTCTATAATGGTAATGTTTTTCCCAGAACTCTGTATGCAAATATTTACTGTAACGGTTACAGTATATGAAAATACAGATCAACATGATCACACACACTTCACATTTTCTGCAACTCTGAAAACATAATGTCAACAAGTCAAAACGTATTCCAGCTACATGTTAGCGATGCCATCTACCCTAAGTAAATTCTTGGCTCTAACGCTGAAACAAATGGTGAATTGCATATAAAATTTATAAATGTTGTTAATGCACTTTAAGGACTATTTGATGGCTAATGTGTCCCGCAATATACAAAGTCATTAATTGACAATGGCATATAATGTAGTATAGATATCAAGAATTTTTGTAACTAGATTCAGACTGAATTTCTCAATGAAAAATGAGGAGAGTTTTTGTTTTCCAATTTTGTAGTAGATAGAGAACAGTCACATTTTTATTTATAGTACCATACTGTACTGTTGTGTACAGTACTGTACTGCAGAGAAGCTATAGTGAAAACAAAGACTCTAGGCCATGCCATCTTCATACTGGATGCTATTTACTAGAAATTACTAACAATTTAGTGAAAATATATTCAGTATTTTGATGATATCATGTATATTAAAAATAGATATTCATACAATTAAATTTGCTTTTGGATAGTGGCACTTATAAAACAGAATTATGGCATGCTTAGTTGTAAATCCATACCACCTGTTTGTTTGTAACATGAACTAAAATATATGGAGTTGTCAATCTAGACGATAAGGTAACAAGCATTTGCACTCGCTTCATACCCGTGCTGCCACTTATGTAATACAGTAACTGATAATTGAGCTCGTGAAATATTAAATCTAGCTCAGTTTGCATCACAGAAGATGCAAGTCAAACTTTAAGAACCTGTATCCTCATAATAATCTAGACATCATATTATTTTTATTAATATATATTTTCTTTCATTTTCTACCAGTTTTGTACTCTTCATTATTAAGGACAAACTATTAAGATTTATGCATCCAAATTGTTCCACAAAGAAACAATTGTTATAGAGTTAAGTCGGAAGCTGGTGTCCTAAATAATAAAGATTCTGAAAGATTTAGTAAAAGAATGGAAGTACTGGTGTGTTTAGTTTTATGCTATTGTCCAAGTTCTAATAACAATTAAAAGTCAACACAGGAGATACACAGTACTGTATATGATGAAAGACTTGAGCCCATTGACGTTCGCCTGGATGCATCTTTGTATAATCATCAGTGCAAGAGCCTGACAAATGCTAACTGACCTAGAACAATACGTTCTTAAAAAAATTCTGATTGGAAAAACTCTTACTCAGATACCATGTGATCAAATTTCAGTTTTCAAAAATAATTAGGTTTTAAACAGCAAATATGATACAACACAACACTCATGGGGTAACTTACCAAGATAAAAAATCTATTTATAGACAATGTTTATTTGGCAAACCCAGATGCTAATTGATTGCTTTGGCTACAATTGCTTATTCTTTTTCACATAATGTTCTTTTTATATGTATGTGGAAGAACCCTCAAGATGTACACCACAAGCAGAACAATCCTTAGCATTTCTCTCATTAATGAGTGTGCACTGGGGGCATTGTCTTCCCCCTGAAATGAGAGGTTTAGCTTCTGGGCCTGGCATGCGTGACTTTCCACACATGTCACAAGCCGATCGACTTTTGTCGTTCAAAAACGTACAGGTGCTGCAGGACCATGGTATTTCAGGTAAACTGTCTCGTAGAGGCAGAGGTTCTCTAGCTTGGGAGATTGTTGTAGTGATGCTGGCCTGCTGAAGAGTAGGGACTGTTGTTGTAGAGTGAGAGGTCTCTGATGGTAACTCCTGCCTAGAGTGAGAGCCCTTACTGCTCATACTTAAACTGCGCGGTGAAGAAGAACTGCTGACATTATTTTTGTTACTTAGGTCTAATCTATTTTCTGTCCTAATCAAGTTGCTGGTCTTCTTTAATATGGGTTTTCTATCCTCATAATCATCACTGTCCTGGGGAGCTGTCTCAAAGCCTGCAGAAATATTGTCATACAGGCTATTCCTTTTGGTAAGATTTGGGAAGATGTCAGGACCAGCACCATGAGATATTGAATGAGAACTTTTACTGGAACTGGAGGGTCTTTCTACTCTCTCTCGAGTTTCATTAAGAGCAAGAGCCTGCAGAGCTTGGTTGATTGATAATGGCTTACTCTTTGTCACATCTTTCTTGTTGTTCAAGTTATTGTTCTTCCCTTGGGTTATTGCTTCAGGATAAAGATTTTGTCGTGTTATTTGGTGGAGAATGTCACCACGGTCACCAATGTCTTTATTGTAACCTCTCTTCTCAAGTCCCCGATACACAAAATCCCAAGTTTCCCAAGAGCTGGCACCTTGATCATTAGGAGTGCTCAGATTAGTCGAGTTCCTATTTGGATCCTTCACAATAGAAAGAGTAGCTTCTAGATGTTCATCCAAGGTACCTGCCTGGAACACTTCAGGGGGAGGCGGCGGAGGTGGGCAGGACTCCGAGTTTTCTAAGGGAGGTAGAACACGACTGCTTGCTAAAGTGGCTTTAGAACTTCGTTTATGTGGCAATACCTGAAATAATAATTAATAATTAATAGGAACAGCATTCTACACCATTATTTGTAGTGCAGTGAGCTAATTGCAAAATATTGTGAATAAGTTTGATAGTGTGTGCAAGGAAAGAATGTTAAAGGTCAGTGAAGGAAAATATATGTTCATGAGGTCTGAGAGATAGACATGGGAGCTCATGAATTTTGTGGATCCATATAGTGGCAAAAATAAGAAATTGAACTGTAATTTCAAAACAGGATTAGAGATATTGGAATTTGGAGTCGGTTTCATACACTTGGCAGATAGTGTTAACTAAAAAGAGTATGGAAGGTGCAGGTGCAGTTTAGCATATATTTCAGATGCACAGTCAACAGCTATTAATACTCAAGTTACCTACATCAGGAAAAGATACTACACAGATAGAAAGGCTCAATAATGCAGCTTAAAATTAGAAACTTAACAAATAGCACATCTAATGGGGAAGCAAGGGAGAGCGACCACTTCACCCAAGCAAATGTGTCAAAAGTGGCGCCCTTAAAAAAAAAATTGTAACTCTTTTAGTTCAAGTGTGCAATAAAAGTCAAATATCATTAGTTCTGGGAGAAGCCCTTTGTGGCTCACTGAAGCTACTATATACTGATAGGGTACTATCTACTAATCACATCAGACGTGGAATTCTATAGGCACTGGCGGAGCTGCTGCAGCTTATGTTCAGGGTCAATACTACCTCGGCTCCGTGTTGCAACCTGTTTTGCACATTGTTTCACTCCGGCATGCTTGGTCTCTGGACTGTGGTCTTGCATTTCTCTCTTCCTCTTATTTTATGGTCTCCTCTTCAGTTCGTGATTGTTTCTTTAAATCTTTGTTTTGGTTTCTCTTGCTGCTGATTGTTGGGTTGGAGAGCTTCATGCTCTCCTCATATTTTATTCTTTCTTTATTATGCACCCCATACCCATCCCATGGGAAGTGGTGGAAAGGGTTACAGAGGCACATAATCAATTCAGGAACTGAACCCCATAGTTCATTTAGCTAAGCAAGTGACAATCTTTTGAAGCTAGTTACACAATTGTCAATTGTTAATGTTACATACACAAATATATACAATCATTTACACAAATGCAGTGGAACCTTGAGTGATGAGCGGCTCCAACTACGAGCATTTCGAGTAACGAGCAAACCACTCGCCGAAATTTGCCTCGAATGACGAGCTTCCGCACTATTAACCTTTAAGCTGCTAAGGGGTCCTGAGGAGATTTACACCCCCTGTGTGCAAGAAAAAAAATTCTAAATTTTTTTTATCTGCCACACACAGTGAGGCTACCTCAATTCTCTCCCTTCCTCCCTCCCTCACCAAAATTCCTCCTTCCACAATACTACACACAATGCTAATTATAACCATAATCCTGGTCACTAATTTCTGTAAACGAATAATTGACCGCAAGTTTATTTTGAAAAGGAACCTAAGAAGTCATTTGAAGATTCCTAGATGGACGAAATAATGCTGTGGTGCTGTGGCTAGGACTGTGAACATCGTGAACAGCATTGAATCACTGATATTTGAACATTGTACCCAGTCATTATCACATTCAGGCTCTTCTATAATACTATCATGGCTAAATAATACAGGTTATATATATATATTTTGACATTATTAGGGGATGCTGTAGTCACACGCTGAACAGCAGTGCTGTGCGCTCATGCTGCGAGCGCCAGCCTTGGTTGTTCACTCACTACTGAGGCTCTCACACCCGAGAATGTGGATCATGATTTTTTTTAAAGATGGCGTCTGTTTACAAGAGCCCTGAGGAAGCTGATGTGAACCCCATGTAGCCGCTGGAGTTTTGAATGGAACGTGAAAAATACAAATACCTGAAGACGCGTAGCGCACCCCAGACGTGGGCCTGTAGGCGCGTTGCACAGTTAAAGGGTTAATCATTCAAATTTCATACCGAGTATATAACCCTCGGAACGAAATACACCGTAAAAAGAAAACAAAAATGACAATAAACCTTAACTGTTACCTTAGGCAAGAGCAGTGTGTTTCTCAGGGATGGCAAGGCCTCATGGGACGAGTCGAGGTCTATGAGTTTAGCTGTAGGCACCTGACCAGTGGGCACCCCAATGCCCAAACTACTTACACTCTTGGCTGAAAATAAGAGAAATGAAAATATAATTAGACATTAATTTTATTCAACCCTTAAACTCTACAGAATATTTTTATGCATTGTCTCTGTCAAGTGCAAGAAAAAATTGTTCTGATTTTTTTCCTTTTCACAATTTTAATGTACATTAATGTGATTTCACGCAATGAAAACATGACCACCATATCTAAATGTATGTGTACTGCACATATAAGCTAACCTGTATCAGGTGTATCAGCACTACGCGAGTATGAGAGTGGTGGCACAGGTTGTGGGCCCGGAGATTGCGATGCTGCCACAGAATTGTGAGATGAACTCACAGTAGAGGTGGGGTGTTGCGGAGTCTGACTGCTAGGATGATGGTGAAGGTGGTGTAAATGGTGGTGGTGATGATGGTAGCTCCCTCGTTGGTCTCCAACATTACTGCCCCCGCTGCCAATTCCAGCTCCATTTGCACGCTGCTGTTGCTGTTGTTGGTCTGGAGGCAAGTGATGATCACCAGTCTTGTCTTGAACTGTATGAGATGTGGATGTTGGTTGAAGGGAAGTGGGCATGGTGGCAGGAGAGGTGGATGTTACACCTGTAGATGTTTGACGGACTGGCAAAGGTGGTCCTGCTGATGATGATGCCTACAAAAGTAGTAAACCAATGCATGAGTTAGTGAAGTTTACCACAATAAGGTACCAAGTACAGGATCAAAACTTTCTTGGGAAATTACATATACAGTAATACTATTAAATATTTTATATAATACAGGGAACAAACCGTCACACTTTTATTTCATGAGAATTATGCATGATTATGACTATATTCTGTACTGCAGATAGTTGGTCATATACTGTTCCAGACTATGATTAATCCATCTTGGGTGGAATGAACCACTCTACTAAAGGTCAAAATTAAAACAAAAACGACTAATACAAGATTATGTTACGTTCATGTTTGTACAACTCAGCAATGGTGATCAAAGATTACAAGCATGTTGACTACTTGGTAATTTTACACTTATTTAAAATTACAAACTCTATTCAGTTTGAATATACTGTATTGTACATTAAAGATGACGAGATTACCACTTCCAATATTTAACATTTACTGGACAAGCAGGGGTAAAATATTTATATTGCACTCGATCACACAAACACAACTTCCACTTAATCTTAGGCATGGTTCGCAAATTTCAGCTCAACTCCTAAACATGAAGTCAAACCAAGCGAGAAACTGGGCACTAAGGCCCATCAGGACCATCTGGAGGACTCATTACTAGGGAAACAAACTTTGGTTGGGTGAAGTGGGTAGGGTGTTTGGGAACTAGGTGGGGAAAGGAGAAACCCGAGACACTGGACTGCAAAGTCAAGGAATCCCTGGCTCAAGCTAGCAAAATGCAAAAAAAAACAGTGTTGAATGTAATGAAACGCCATTTTCTGGGTGAGAATCAGAGGCTCCCTGGAGCTATCCGGGCTGATATGAATGTATTAGACCGTGGCATCAGTGAATGTGCATGGAGTTCTAGGCCTACTGGGGACCACGAGCCAGAACCTGGCCCCCTCAGAGAGGCATGAGGAGCAATGGCCTATGGAAACCCCCGTGTGGTTGGAAAGCTCCCCACATTTCCCCAGAAGGGGGAGGGGGAAACCCAGACCCCCACGCCAGCTATCCATCCCGCAGTTGTGAGGCTGAATGCCAAAACATGCAAAAAAAAAAATGCCGACCAGAGGGAGGGAGGGTTACCAGGGAGCCTCCGAGTCTCACCCAGAAAATGGAGTTTCATTACATTCAATGCTGGTTTTCTGGGGGAAAGCCCCTTCGGCTCCCCGGAGCTATTTACCCAAAGACAAAAACAAGAGGGACTTACCCGGGAGGCGGTCGGCCCTCGCTCTTCAACGTGTAAGTCAAGACAACTGGCTGCAACCGCCGACCCAAATGCGTGAGTACATTTGGAGGGCTTTGAGACGATCCCAATAATTTAGGTACTTTATCGTCCCGTCCCTATTGAGGTGTTTGGGAGCCAGAGGCACGTGCACCACCCATGGTCGCTTACTCAGTATTAACCCAGCCAGCAGCTATAGGGCTTTCTAGGATTTTTTCCAAAATGGCTGCCTCTCACTGGAGGTCCCAAAAGTCTATTTCGTACACAACCTACCGCACACGCATTTTGAATGGGTACGAAATATTCAAAAGGTGTTTTCTCTATTGACGCAGCACAGTGGTTAAGCAAATTACCATCAACATACAACTTTAACTCCAAGATACAAAGACAAGACTGGCTCAAATAAATAATAATAATGAACTGCAATAGACTACCTGACTGATTGCCCAATCTATCAGCTAACAAGCACATACACCACTCACTCACTCACTCCCATAAACCAGAGTTTTTGTCTTCAGAAAATATAAGCTATGGTAGCAGGCTACTAAAACTAAGAAACAAATTCTAGTTGCTTGTACCAACTACTGTATACTGGGTATGTCATCTAGCTGGTCCATCAATCAATGACAATTTATGGTTGGAAACCATCTTAAATGATACTGCATGCAGATAAGTTTAAGCAATTTATTCAAAAGCAACATTTTGTACCTGTCTATGACTGGACTCGGGTTGAAGCTGTGGTTGTAGACGCTGCCTCAGGGTAAACAGCAGATGGCGGACGGTCACATCAACTCCCCCAACATGCAACTGTCGAAACTGTAAAATCTGCCGCCATGTCAAGCCAAATTCCCGGACTCCTTCACTGATTTTTTTGAGTATCTGAAGTTAAAACAATACAATTTTTTGTTAATGCAAAGCTTAAGTTTAATTATTACTGGAGACGTACAAATTTACCAAAACTGCTTCACATAAACCTAAAAATGGCTTTTGACAGAGTTCCACATAATAGGTTGTTCTGGAAACTGGAACATACTGGAGGAGTGACAGGGGGGTTTCTAGCGTTGAAAAATTTTCTAACCGACTGGAAAATGAGGGCAGTAATAAGAGGCAATATATTGGACTGGAGAAATGTCATGAGTGGAGTACCACAGCGTTCAGTTTTTGCACCAATAATGTTCGTTGTCTACATACACGGCCTACCAAAAGACATCCAGAATTATATGATCATATTTGTCGATGATGCTAAGATACTAGAGAAGATGAGAAACTTGAATAATTGTCATGCCCTTCAAGAAGACCTGGATAAAATAAGTACATATATGAAGCACAACTTGGCAAATAGAATTTAGTGTGAATAAATGCCATGTTATGGAATGTGGAATAGGAGAAAATAGATCACACACACACAACCTATAAATTATGTGAAAATGCTTTAAAAAATTCTGATAAAGAAAGATATCTAGGGGTGGTTCTAAATAGAAAACTAACACCTGAGGACCACATAAGGAACATCGTGCGAGGAGCCTATGCTATGCTTTCCAATTTCAGAAAACTGTACCTTTTAAATACATTGATGGTGAACTACTAAAGAAATTGTTCATGACTTTTGTGAAACAAAAGTTGGAATATGCAGCAGTTGTATGGTGCCTGTATCTCAAGAAGCACATCAACAAACTGGAAAAAAGGTACACAGACATGCAACTAAATGGCTCCCGGAACTGAAAGACAAGAACTATGAGGAGAGGTTAGAGGCATTAAATATCCGAAAATAGAAAATAGAAGAAAAAAATAAGGAGGCAATATGATCACTGCATACAAAATAGTAATGGGAATTAACGAAATTGTTAAGGAAAAATTCCCGAGACCTGGAACTACAAGAATAAGAGGTCATAGATTTAAGGTAACTCAAGAAACTTGCCGAAGAAATATAAAAAAATTTACTTTCGCAAACAGTGGTAGATGGTTGGAACAAATTAAGTGAGAAGGGGGTGGAGGCAACACAGTCAGTAGTTTTAAAGCATTATGTGATAAAGGGTGTTGGGAAGATGTGGTGTCCCCAAGAGATGGGACACCACAAGCATAGTAGCTCTCATTCTGTAACTACACTTAGGTAATTACCTAGGTGTAGTTACAGGATGAGACCTACACTTGTGGTGTCCCGTCTTCCCAGCACTCTTCGCCATATGACGCCTTGAAACTAAATTACTATTTTTCTTTTATGCAGCTAGTGTAAGTAAGCATAGCAATAAAGAAATTAACATAAGAAAGGTATGGTATAAATGAAAGGGGTGAGAGAATGCAATGTGGAGTTAGTATGTAAGTATAGGCGTAGCATAACGCACCCTGAGATGGTTATGTACATTATGAGAGAGTGATTTCCACAGTTGACTTAAGAGGTGTGTACATTGCAGTGAACTCAATCGGGAAATCCGCCTTCAAGTGCCAGAGTGTATGTTCTGAAAGTCTTTATGTCTGGACTTTGGTCTGGCATGTTGGGTGTGTCTGAAGCTTGCATCGCCAGCAGCCTAATGATACCACAATGGTTGCTGTGTGTTCAGTGCAGGATTAATTAGGACAAATTAAGCATTCAAGTAATAGAAACTAGGAGTCAAGGAGTCAGGCATTTTGGATGCTGAAGAAAGTATATTTTCAGTCTATGATTACCAAGGCAAGATAAGGGGACACCAAGCGTTATTTTGCTCAACAGCCATGGTTGTAAACCGTAACATAATGCCTCTAGCCGACATGTGTAGGTCTACACATTTGGGGAAGGCACCAGTGCCTGATTCTTATTGGTAAATTTCTAGCCCTGACTGTTTGGGGCTCCAAGCAACTTCGGTAAGATTCTGTGAGAGTCTGCAAAAGAATTCTGTCCACAGAGTATGTTCTAATCAAACATGAGTTGATATTGCTTGTTGGCCAGTAAGCCACTATTCCTCCATAACATTCTTCAATGTCAAATTAGCCCACCACATTTATTTCAATATAACTAGTCATCAGCCAGAATCATGACCGTGACTTTGTTGGATTAAAGCTGTTCGTGTGAGTAACAGAAGAATCGTGGAGACACCATGTGACTACTTTCAGAAGCATGTAACATCAAAGCCATCTGTTTACTGAAGTAACAAGAAAAGTGATCAGCAAACGGATCAAAATGAGAGAAGTGTCGCCACATAGTTCTTGGTGTGCATATTTATCTCAACTGCTATTGGAGTAAAAATTAGACTTGCTATCACCACTCTGTACCAACCGACATGGTGGCCTCATCCGCCCACACCTCACAAGCTACTACACACAATCCATGGTAATTACTTAAGTTGAGTTAAGTTAAGTTATTGTTGAGTCCTCTGCAATATGTGCAAACTGGTGATGTTGCAAGCAACTGGAGTCAGTGAAAGTAGATATACCACATACAAGTTAGTACAAGTAGATGGATTAGAATCATTTAATGAGTATACAATGGTGAAATAAAGTGGGTCATATGGTAAGGGAAGAGTGTAATGATTATAAAAGAAAGGGGAAAGGGCCAGAGAGCTTGAAAAAGTGACAAGTGGCCACCCCCTAATGGGGAGCTCTGGGAGGGGGTAAGGCATTGGGACTACAGTACATACAAACAACATTTTAACTCGAAAGTAAAAATAATGAACATAAAACTAAATTTCAATACATTTTGATTAATTATAAATGTTCAATACTACTGTTCTAATATGAAGGAGAATACAAAAATTTAAGATATAAAGGATATAAGGTTTATATTATGTGAACATCTGCATTATCATTATTAGAAATACGTACAGTACATATTTCAGCATTAAGAAACACAAGTCACGTGCTTTTAGAGCTTACACATGCATCTATTAGTCTCACTGCTCTAGTATCTTGGAGGAAAATTAATATTATTCCTGGTCAGGAACTGCTATAAATTAACAAGCTCTACACTGGGGCTGGTTAGATTCTAGCTTAAATTGGCTAGACGAAGTGCAATTTACCCATGGACAATTTTATTTCTGTTCTATAATTTTATCGCTATTGCATAAATATAACATGAAGAGTACTGCTAAAAGGACTTGGTCACCCACCTGGCATTCACAGTACGCAATCAAACAATCAAGGGCAAGTCTTGAGATCAAATCCGGATCAAGTACCCCATCTAGAACAAGGCAGGCTGGATCACCACAGTTAGATGATCCAGGAGGGGGGCTGGACCGAGGAGCATACCCCATCAATGAAAGAACGGATTCAGCACCAGCTAAATGATGGGCCACTTGATGTACCCAAAAGCCACTGTAGAGCTGCAAATGGATTTGTAATTTAATTCTTGACATGCTGTAATTAAGTGAACATATTAGGAGCAAAATTATTAACCTTTTATGTAAATATATGGTACAACTGTGTACCATATGTTTACTTAAATGTCGCTCAACCGTCCAGCCCAACCACTTGGGCCAGAAGGCAGAGTAATGGTCTCGCTACATGCAGGTCAGCATTCAATCCCCGACCGCCCAAGTGGGTGGCCACCATTCCCTTCCCCTCCTCCCATCCCAAATCCTTATCCTGATCCCTTTAAGTGCTGTAGACAGTAGTCGATATATAGTTCCATTACCTGTGTACCAATAGGGATTTGGGAACTTCTCAAGATCCTAAATACCATGATATAAAAAAAAAACCTGTTAAATGTAATGAAACGCCATTTTGTGGGTAGAGAGGCACAAGGAGAAATGGCCTATGAAACTCGTGTACGAAAGTATTCATATCTGCCATCGACCAGGGTTGAGCCCCCAGAAAGGTAGGTGCTCCAAAACAGACCCCTCCTGGAAAGAAAAACTGCAACCCGAGACTGAACAAAGGCTAAAAACTTCAAGGAAAATAAGCCAACAAGCAACATGTCGTTACACCATATGCAGCTCGTTCGCACCTACCACCCCTCCTCGCAGGAGGGGGAGAGGGGGAATCCCGGCTCACCGAACCGGAAGCTGGATCGTCAGTTTGAAGACTGAAAAACGGAAACAAAAACTGCAGACCAAGAGAAGGGAGGGTGCCAGGAAGCCTTCAGGGCCCTACCCAGAAAATGGCATTTCATCATATTCAATACTGGTTTTCTGTGGGCGAGCCCTGTCGGCTCCTTGGAGCTAACTACCCAAAGAGCAGGAAAAGAGGGATGTACCTGGGAGGCGGCTGCACCACGCAACTCATAACAAAGATGAGATAACTGGTTGCAACCGCCGACCCAAGGCAGCACAAGACCGCTGACGGCCCGGCACATTAAAAAGATAACAGGCAGCCAGGACCCTGTTTGATCTCCAAAACCCCCATGGCCGAATGTCAGCCCAAGACATATTACCGAACATAGCAACCAAAGCATTGAATTTACGAACATCATGAGCACGTGGGTAGACCGCAGGCTGGCTAAACTCGATAATCCAGGGCCGAGAGACCCAAGCCCTGGAACAGGGAACAAAAGATACCGGGTCAACCCACAGCACGTCTCCGGACACAGAAACTGAGGCATGCAGGTAACGGTGTGAAGCCACAACAGGACACAAAACATGATGCACCCCATAGGACGACCAACCATGCAACAATAACTCACGGATCCCTCCGGAAACCCGCCATCTCGTTCTTCGCCAGAAAAGGTGATGGCTGCAAACGAACAACCCTACCACTAGGACCAAATGAGCAAAAGCCTTTGTACTGGAGGAGAGCATGAAGCTCCCCGACTCGACCCTTAGAAGCCAAAGCCAACAAGAACAAAGTCTTCTGGAAACCATCCTGGACCGAAAACCATCCTTTGGGTAGCTAACTACCCAAAGTTGCTCTTTGGGTAGTTAGCTACCCAAAGAGCAACTCCTGGCCACCACACCAACCCACAGCAGGAACAACACCCAGGTGAAAAGCCTTTCAAGCAACCGAGACCAGAGTAGACATCCGCCCCATTTAGCCCCAGTTGACAAACTGACATTCCGGATGCCAGCTCGGTGGGCCGGGACCCCTCTCCCCCTCTCCCAAGGGGGAAGGGCAGGGGGAAGCATGCAGAGTGAGACACAGTGTGATGACGTATTGCTTGTTGGCGTGTTTTCCTTAGGGAGGGGGTTTCTAGCCTCTGTTCGGTCTCAGGTTGCAATTTTTCTACCAGGAGGGGTCTGTTTTGGAGCACCTACCTTTCTGGGTGCTCAAACCTAGTCAATAGCAAACATGAATACTTTCATACACGAGAGTTTCATAGACCATTGCTCCCCGGGCCTCTCTGAGGGGGACCATGTTCTGGTTAGTAGTCCCCGGTAGGCATGACAACTCCTTATGACTGAAGCCCCATACTAATATTAGCTAATATCAGTCCAATAGCTCCAGGGGAGCTTTTGGCTGTAGGGAAGCCAACAGGGCTCCCCTACAGAAAAAGGCATTGAATGAATGAAATGCCTCTTTCTGGTGAGCCCTGGTAGCCCCTTGGTGCTTGCTGCCTACCAACCTCAACCACTGGCTATTTTTGTAATATTATTTAATGCAATAGATATTTTATTAGCTATTGTTTGAGCTTTATTTGAAAGTAATTGTCAACACTACTTTTTTTTAACTACATATTTTTTATTCAAGTCGCATCAATTACAGTACCAAAAATTCTAGCATAATAGTTTTTTTTTGTGCTACTGTACCATTTTTGTTGATTTTGCTGTTCAGGCATTCAATGCATCTGATAATCTTTACATAGATACTTGATTCTGCAACTGACAGCAGCAAATTACAAATTCCAGAAGCAATTCTCAAAGAAAAAAAACCTAATATGGACATAAAAAAAAAAATGACTGCATCATTACCAACAATGAGGCTTAGACCCCACCCAATGGAAGATGACATCATTCGCCAGCACCTGAGCCCCGTAGCTTGACTCGCCTAACCTGTACTTTACCTCTACCCGAGTACATATCCCCTTTACCATGCATGCAAAACACCCTCTCTCACCAGAAGATGTTCCAGGCAGGAACGAAATGTTGTGCACTTAACACATTATATAGTCATTCTTGTTGTGTTTTATTCTCCTTAACCCAGAATGACCATGAATTTTGGTAACCTAATCACCCAACTCAATGCTGGTGCAAAGAGGATTGTCCGACGCATCAAAGGCCTGAACAACAGAATCAACAATGCAGTCACTTTCAACCAAAAGTGCTTAAAAGAAATCAGGAAGGAAAAATGGAACAAGAAAGGACATGAGTACTTTCGTGTTAACATATTTTCACAAATACTACACTATAATATATAGGCAGGAAGGTGAAATGAGAGATAAAGAACATTGTCTCATCACTGCTTCATAAAAATAAGAACAAAATGAAACTGCAGGACTAATGGCCAAAACATGTGAGTTTCTGGAATTACTATCCTTATCCCTAATGACTAATACTGAACATTATATTTCATTCAAGCCCCATAAGGGTCCAGGTCTCAAGTAGGCACACATGTGTTAGAGCCATGAGTGGTACAGCCTGGTACGTGGGTTGGAGAATTCCAGGTGGATAGCGCGGGAAGATATTGAGAGGCCCCACCAGAAAGCAGCGTTTCAATACATTCAACAAAATACTTTTATTATACAGTACTATATCTCACTTCTCTTTCGATAAACAATACAATACCTTAATTTCAATGAACTAACCTTAACTTCTCTATATTCTTTTCTCCAAGGTTGTGCAATGAGATTAGCTGCATAATGGGCCAAAGCATCAAATGCACAAGCTGCACTATATGCACTGAAGTCACTATTGGTGTTCACACTAGACTCCAGCACCTCAGATATTTGGTGAAATATGAACTTGTGGGAGTGAGGAGTGATTGCCAGGTATTCCATTATGACTCCTTTTGGATTAGACAAGAATAATTTAAATTAGAATACATGAGGTAGTGTAATATATAATACAGTATTCAACTGTTGTATCATCTTGTGTATAAGTGCTAAAAATAACTTACGTTCCAATTTCTCTCGCTGCTCCAGTTTGTGGGGGGAATCTTCCGTTTCAATGTAACCAAGGTGCAAAGCATTCATTTCTTCCATCAACTCTTCATCTACTGACATCACTGGGCCTGAGATCAGAGCAGGTATAGCAGACTGTCCAACAGATTGCTGAGGCGGTAACATTCCAGGTGGCGGACCTCCAGGCATACCCGAGGGCATCCCATAAATAATATTGGATGGGTGTTGGTGTGGAGGGTGAGAATGGGCATGAGCATGTGGCAGTTGAGGGGCAAGGTAAGGATTGACATAAATAGCAGTTTGAGGTGGATATACTGGTGATGGCTGAGACAGCATTGGTGATGGGTGGGTCAGCATAGCAGAATTTCCTGAACCTATTTGTAAAGATACATTAGCTGCAGCCGCCGCTGCTGCTATAGAAGAGGAATGGGGAGAGTGAGTTTGGTGGGGAGAGTGAGCTTGGTGGGGAGAGTGAGCTTGGTGGGAAGAGTGAACCTGGTGAGTAGAGTGAGGTGGATGAGTGATATGGGTCTGCGGAAAAGCATGCATTGCATAATTGTGGGGCATAGGAGGGGGTAAGATTGCTGTAGGAAATAGGGGGGAGTGGACAGTGGGGGGATGGGGACCCCCCATGTGGGGAGGCATTGCCATGTGGTACATCGTCATGTGGTCACGCACTTTTGACCATCTGGAAAAAACAAAAATTAATTCTAGATAACAAATCAAGGGGCCATTTCTGGGTTCAAGTTATTGTACTTTTAGAGAACTATACATTATATAACATGTTACATAATAAAAGCAACTCCTAAATATATCAAGCAAACTCACTCATGCACATTATTATACTGTACATATCTAACTTGATAATTTGTTCCATAACTCTACAACACTATTCCCAAGTCCGTATTTAACAAAATAATTGTTCAATCTATAATTAATAATAATAATTGTTCATAAAATTTAATAATTCTTGAAAGGATTCTTTTATCTATTATGTTTTGACAGTAATTCTTCCTGTAGTTAGCCTTAATTATTTCTTCTTATCTTCCTCGTTTTTCTTCCTCCATTTCTCTCATTCCACTCCTTAACCACCGTGCTGCGCCGAGTTTATTGCGAAATAAATAAATCCTTCAACATGCCAAATAAATGTGAAGGATTTCACATTCTCCTGTATACTCTATATTTAACTCCTAACTATAATATCAATCCTGACAAATACTTTTAGAAGGCCACGACACAACTCTCAGACTACAGGAGAATCTTGTATCTGTGATGTTCCAAAGTAGAAATGCCATGCAAATTAAGAGTACTAAAATATGGAACAGCATCCCAAATGCAAACAAATGCTGCACTACCTTCAACGAATCTTAAAAAGGAACATAATTAGTACCTAACTGAGATTCTGTGATCAATCTGAATCTAGATTATCATCAAAGAGAATATCATGGAATGAGAGAGGAATTGCAAAACACCACCTGGAGGGAGTTGAAAAGAGCCAGAAAGAGCTCGGCAGAAAACTACAGTACTGTTCGATCAGCTTGACATCACACATCTGCAAGCTAATGGAGAGAATCCTAACAAGAGGGATTCCAACATCTCACAGAACAATCTTGTAAAATCAATGCAATATGGGTTTGTTAAAAATAGATCATGCCTTAGAACCTGCTCACATTTCTGGATATTGTAACTGGCTATTCAGACAAAAGACTTCCGGTAGATGTAGCTTACATGAACTTTGCTAAAGCTTTTGACACGGTACCACATGAAAGACTAGCAAGGAAATTACAGGCATATGGAATAAATGGGAGAATACTGGAATGGATACCTGGTTGATGGGGTTCTGGGAGTTCTTCTACTCCCCAAGCCCAGCTCGAGGCCAGGCTTGACTTGTGAGAGTTTGGTCTAAATCAATGGTTATAACAAAGAAAAAGGGTTGTGCTAAATGGGAATGAATCTGACTGGGGAAATGTGCCAAGTGGGGGTGCCACAGGGATCCATTTTGGGGCCAACCCTTTTTGTCATATACTGTACATCAACGACATAGATGAGAATATTACAAACCACATCAAATTTGCAGATGACACTAAGATTTATGGTAAAGTGGGAAGTGAAAATGATATTGAGACCTTACAAAGAGATCTACATCAACTCCACAAATGTTAAGAGGACTGGCAAATGCTTTTTAATGTTGATAAATTCAAGACCCTGCATGTGGGGCATAACAATCCATGTCACAACTACCAAATTAACAGCACTCCCTTACAACAGATTAAGAAAAAGACCTTGGAGTCAGAATCCATCATTCACTGAAAGTTGCACAACAGGTGGGAGCGGCAGTAAAAAAAAAAAAAAAAAAAAAAAAAAAAAAAAAGCTAATGAAATCCTGGGAGTAATCAAGCGTACCTTTATCTTTAAGGAAAATAAGTCATTCAATTGTATAAGTCTCTGGTGCTCCCCCACCTGGATTACTGCATCCAGACATCCTCAGAAAGACATAGCTGCTCTGGAGAAGGTGCAACAACGGGCAACAAAAATAATTCCAGAGCCAAGTAATCTCTCGTATCAGGAATGGTTGAGGGCCAAAGGGCTAACAACACTGCAAACCAGACATGACAGGGCGGATCTCATCGAACCGTTTAAAATACTGAACAATTTGGAGGATGCTGATCCAGAAAATTTCTTCTAAAAAGTCAAATGTAACACGAACGAGCAGCAGCAGTTTAAAGCTCAACAAGCCACAATGTGTAGGACTAAGAACAGGAGATGCTTTTTCACCCATAATGTTATAAACCCATGAAGCCGCCTACCCACCGAAGCTGTAAACACCATAACTACAGTATTGGGTTTTAAAATACTTGAAAAGATCGGGGGTAGGGAGGGTTGAATAGCGTGACCTTTGACAAGCCACTGGCTTCCTGTCCTCGTCGTGGCCTTTAGGTGAAGGCCACTAGAATAGTGAGTGGCCCTCAGGTAAATTTACCATCACTTAAGTTCCCATATTTACTAAAAGAGCTTGAATACTAATTAAGCTAATCAAGTTTGGTATTACATTTAGCAATCAACCTATGCAAAAGACATAGGGAGGTTGGTAACCTATGTCCAGTATAGTAATAATTCTTTCTTACCTAACTAATATTTACCAACAAAACTTAAACCAAAATAAAGAATGTGCTGATTTTATTTAACAGTACTTTAGTTGGTAATAACTTAAGATTTATTATATTAACTTAGATCTCCTAACATAAAATATTATTCAAAACTATATTATTATAAACCCATGAGCTAGTTTTAAGATTTGCTGAAAATGCTTTGAATAACAAGTGGCCATGTAAAAAGTTAATATTGTACCAGGCATATGAACACTAACACAAGCCATAGTGTACAGTATTTGTTGTAATTACCATTAATAATAGAAGTAGGATCCCTTGATTGTTTCAAGCATAGGTTAGACATATATATATGAATGAGACTGGGTGGCTGTAAATAGGAACTGCCTTATATGGGCCAATAGGCCTTCTGCAGATACCTTTATTCTCACACATAATAGTTCATAGATATTTTGCAGAATTATTATTATTATGTCTGAATGGAGTGGAATCATAATGTCAGGCTGCTTCATGATGAAGGAAGCCTTACCTAACGCAAAATGTGTTTAGGTGAAGATAAACACCCATTTAAATTTGAAATAAAAATATAGCAAAGAAACACTGTGAAATCCCCACATACATTACCAAATGATTAAGTCTCTAAAGCACAAATGTGTTGACAATGTTACCTACAGATGTTGCCTACCTCTCAACTGAAGAATATTTACACGTCTACTTCACCGAGGAACCTGGTGTCATTGACAATAGACAATACCAAACACCGTGGCCAGCTGCAGGTGTTGAATGCAGACGCATGTGTTGAAGTAATAGAGGCGAGTATGATGCAGGTGTTGAGTAAACAGGAAGTGACAGAAGTGTAATGTTCCCCTCCGCCCGCCCCCCGTGAGTCATCTCCCGCACTTCCCTACACATCTCTCCCCCCAAGATATCCTACCTGGGTGTCCTCCCCTACTCCCAACAACCACACGATGGCATGACTGCCACAAATTGTGCCACACGGGCCATTTCAGGACGTAGTTGTCCGGCCTTGAGGCGTTCCAATTACTCGGACCATCTGTATTTACTGTCCTCGGCACAGCTGCCGCTTCTTACCTTTACACGCGGAGTTGGTGACTCTTGCGGGTCGTCCATATGCAGCCTAAACCTCAGTGCAACATGGCCAAATGACGTTACATGAGCTTTTCATAATTCTTAAAATTAGTAATATTACTCACTATCTCCTACCAAAACATACACCTTATGATTTTCAAGATGACGACTGAAACAAAATAGAGTTGGGAGCCGCCCGGGGCAGCTTCGGATCCCCCGCGGCGCCGCCCCCGACTCCGGATCCTCCGCCCGGACCGCCCCGCCGTCTATACTCCCACGTGCTCTACACTCCACGTCCAAAGAAAACGTTAAGTTGTTACATATACAACGGTGAGACTCTCTTAAGATAATGTTAATATGCATGTGCGGGCGATGAGTCACAGTAACGTGGCTGAAGATATGATAACCAAACAACACATCAGAAAATGAAGAAATGAGGTTTCGGTCCGTCTTGAACCATTATCAAGTCGTGTGATCACACGACTTGCGTACAAGTGGCTTTACAAGAATATAAACACAATGCTATGTACTCTCACAAACCCAATGTTAAGTGTAAGATTCTAACGTTCCTCTACTGTCTATAAAGAAACACATATTTTTATCACTTGTTTTTATTTATTTCTATACAAGAAGGTACATTGGATTTATGAGAGTGTATAACATTGATGTTTTACATTCATGTAAAGCCACTAGCATGCTTAGCGTTTCGGACAAGTAAATCTCCTGAGACCATCTCAAGGTAAATTTGTTGATCATTTCAAGGAATAATGCAGTAGATATGTACTCAATATAACAACCATGATATCAGACGATATCTAAGATTACAATGGTAAAGTAATATGACGTACAAGTATGCGGGGATTGGGTACCACTAGATACAGTGCGAGACATACATAGTTTTTTCTTTTGCAAGGGAATAATTACTACATCTACGTTACAATCCTCCCGTGGTGGTGTGAATTGTCTCTTAGGCAGAACAATACATTCTGGAATAACAACATACTTTATAACCCGAATTTATGCCCGAAACGCTTTGCGTAATAGTGGCTTTAGGCATTGTATGTACTAGCCCTATCTATAAATCCATCACTCTTTGTAAAATCTCTTGTATGTATGTACCTTACCTAAATAAACATTTGATTTGATTTGATAACACTAGAACATAATATACTCATATATGCTCTCTTATTATACTTTACCATACATTGTTCATTACTTCCAACCTTTTAAACTGAGAGGATTATTTCATTAGCTCACCCCATCTCTCATTAATCTAATGGCAGAGGCTACATTTATCTCAGAAATCCTGTGATGAGGAGATGATGAAGATTAAGCCACCCAAAAGGTGGCACGGGCATGAATAGCCCGTAATGTGATGAGGAGGTAGAAACAGGCAATAAATAGGCAAGAGAGAGCTGAGGAGGAAAGTAAGGTGTAGGGGATAGTAGTAATAATGAGAACTGCAGAAGGCCTATTGGCCAATACAAGGCAGCTCCTATTATAACCACCGAAGGAGAAAGTAATAGGAATAAGAAGAGGATAGCAAGGGAGCGTAGAAGGGACCCGGGATCGATCCCGGACCATGGCGGAAACAAATGGGCAAAGTTTCTTTCACTCTGATGCTCCTGTTACCTAGCAATAAATAGGTACCTGGGAGTTAGACAGCTGCTACGGGCTACTTCCTGGGAATGTGTGTGTGTGTGTGGAAAAAAATTATAATTAGTAGTTAGTAACAGTGGATTGATTGACAGTTGAGAGGCGGGCCGAAAGAATAGAGCTCAACCCCCGCAAGCACAACTAGGTGAATACACACACGGTAAACGGTAGCGGTAAACCGGGTTCCCGGTTTCGGGAAATGATGCAAGAGGATTGGATCCCCCTAAAACCTTTTCATGCGGCGGGAATGGCTAATGGAGTGGAAGGTATGACGAAGAATCTCAAATTAGGTGTTGTCACCTCAGGCTCCTCGCAAATCTGACAAAGTGTGGGTCGCTGCACCCGCGGAAATGTAGAAGATAAATCAAGCAGAGGAAGTTGCACAACAAGTGGGAGCTGCAGTAAAAATACTGCAAATCAAATCTCCAAGGAATAGTCAAACGAGTCTGATTTCAAGGAAATGAAGGTAGTTATTCAGCGGCATAAATCTCTGGTGTTCCGCGACTTGGATTATCGTACCCAAGCATGGAGACCTCATGTTCAGAAACACATCTGCTATGGAGAAAGTTCATCACCGGTCGACAAGTATCATTTTAAAATTAAGTCGACTCTCATGCCAGGAACGGTTGAGGGGCCACAAGGTTAACATCACTGCAAACCACACATGACAGGGCGGATTTCATCGATACTTATTAAATACTTAACAATGTGGAGGACATTTAACCAGACAACGTCTTCATAAGGTCAGATGCAACACAAACAAGGTGCAAAGTTTCAAGCTGAAGAAGCCACAATGTTGGAGAGAAAATAGGAGATTCCTTTCACCCATTGGGTTATAAACCTATGGAGCTACCTACCTGCCGAAGCCGTAAATGCCAAAATATCGCTGCCGTTCAAAATCCACCTGGATAAAATCATCAGGACAAATAGAGGGGGGGGAGGAGGGAGGAATTTTTGACAAACCGGCAGCTTCCTGTCCTCGTCGAGTCACTAGAGAGGTAATGGCCCTCAAGTAAATTCAGGTAAACGGTCAGAATGCCGACAAAGGCTCTCCAATATTCAGAACTTGAAGACCTTTCATTTACACGATAACAATAAAGACCACAAGGGCCATAGTGACAACACGACCCTGCAGCAGGTATATAAGAAGAAGGTCCACCTGACGCAAGCACCACCACCATTTGGTCACCACTTGGTCCGGGAGACATCTCCCGTCACGCAGGGTGCAGTTGCGCCTCCACAGATCTCCAGTATCATCTTTTGATACTGGTAATGGCTCGAAAGGGCCACCACTTACGGGCTATTCATGCCCGTGCCACCTCTTGGGTGGCTTAATCTTCATCAATCTGACGCAAGCCGCTGCTCCTCCAGGTACAGTTGCAACACAGCAACAAGTCTGCCACACCCTGGCGAGAGTCATGCGAACATTTGACACCAAGGACAAGTAAGTAATTATCAAAAGAAGGCACCAAGTCGGGGAGACTACGAAACAAAGGAAAATAACGTGGTCATTCAGCCATGCACCAAATGAGAACTCACCTTCAAAAATATATAATGTTGTATTGGATAAGGTTCACCATAGACCGACGAAAATTATTCCAAAACAAGTAACCAACGGTCTTATCAGTACAAGCTGAAGGGCTCAGGACAATTCTGAAACCATGACATGGCATGTATATCGTCCAGACGTGGCTGGACGGTACAACGACAGGCTTGCTTCATGCAGGTCGGCGTTCAAGCCCCTAACATCCAAGTGTATAGGCACAATTTATTTCATTCGTCCTATCCCAAATCATTATCCTCATATCGCTTCCAAGTGTTATATAGTTGTAATGACTAAGAGCTTTCTCCTGACTATTACATTACGTAACGTATACCATTAGAGCCTAAAGTACATATTGAGCATGTGTGTGTGTACCCATTTTTAGGAAGCACTGAGTACAGGCATCAGTAATGGCCATTGTAAGTAGTACCCGTCTTCAGTAGTGCCGCAGGAACTGGGTCATGTATTCTCACTCACTACGGTATTGAGTGTCCAGTCATTAGATCCTGCAGACTTGCTGGTATGAGCTACCTGGAGCTTGACAATCAATTTATCCACTCTCACATTCTTGAACAAACTTTCAGAATGCCTCCAAAATTTGCACGTACAGGTACTGATAACATGTCCCTGTATGACCACCCATCCTGTGAAATGGGCTCTTTTGCAACTAGTTCTTGACACAAACTATGCAGCCCATCATATAGTCTAGTCCTCCAGGGCAGCTACACAGACACGTGTATGTAAGTGTTATTCACAACAACAAAAACGTGCCAGTTTCCTCGTTGGCGAGAACGCACTTTGCAAGGACGACCTATGATAACACCGATAACGAGGCCACGTAAGAGTGCGAGCAGCTGGTTGAGATAAGCAACACAACAGCAGCACTTCCAACACTGCCTCCTGCTGCTCTCACTGCTGCTCCTCAAGGTAAGTCTCACCTGCTGCTCCTCCAGAGGTCGTCCTTCTCCCAGCTTTCCATTGTCCACCTCACCAACCACAGTTCCAGCTTAAAACAACAATCTTTTGTCTTCTTCTTAAACGATAACAGTGCACACAGCCAGGCGCCATCTTTTCCAGTAGATTCTACCTCCTCCCACACACAGGAGGATTCATTGCCGGTCATTGCATGCGAGAGATTGTAGTTCTGAGGGACTCAAGTGGACGATGTTGTTATTAACACTCTGTGAAGCATCGGAGGCATAAGTGTACACGAGGAATTGTGTTTATTAATTTAACTTGACATCGCGCCTCTATTGCCCCTTCTGGTTGACTATACTATGTCAACATCTGGCGGTCTAGAGCTGTATGAACGTTTGTTGCTGGCTATACCAGTATGCTCATGGCTGGCTGCCCACACGGGACTAGCAGCTGGCGTTGGTTAAACCAATGACAACATTGGTTTGGCCACCGGACTAGCGGGTGACGTCGGCTTCACCGTTTACACCGTTGAAGGCATATTCTTGGCCTTCGGACAAGCGGGTGAGGTTGGTAACACCGTTGAGAACATATTCTTGGCCCTCGGACAAGCGGGTGAAGTTGGTAACACCGTTGAGGACATATTCTTGGCCCTCGGACAAGTGGGTGAGGTTGGTAACACCGTTGAGAACATATTCTTGGCCCTCGGACAAGCGGGTGAAGTTGGTAACACCGTTGAGAACATATTCTTGGCCCTCGGACAAGCGGGTGAAGTTGGTAACACCGTTGAGAACATATTCTTGGCCCTCGGACAAGCGGGTGAGGTTGGTAACACCGTTGAGGACATATTCTTGGCCCTCGGACAAGCTGGTGAGGTTGGTAACACCGTTGAGGACACACGGGTGCCATACGACTTCCTCTTGGCAAATTTTCCGATTCCTTTATTTATTATGCACCCCATGGGGGGTGCATGCAATGATTGTGATTTTGATTTCACGTTTTGTACTAATCCTAGGTCTAATATTCGCTATGTTAGGCCTCGTTTAGTACAAATATGTGCTACTAGGACTAGCAATGGTTTTTTTTGGTTCGTGCCATCCACGAAATTATAGTTCATAACGTGAACTTTGTTGGTCACAACAGTTCATTGTTGCACGTTCGACAAAACAGTTGGTGTAAGTATATACGTTTTAGGATGATGGGTTGATGTAGTTCAAATCATTTAATACATTTTAGACAGTAAACAAAATATTGTCATAAGATTTTATAACTGCAATTCAGGTAAAACAAAAAGGAATCGTTAAATAATGATCTCATTATATATTTATTCAACTTTTTTCATTGTCAAAAACGTAACGATCATTCCTGTACCTTGAGACGCCTCTGCCTCTCTGGACGTAAATTGCCCTCATAACAAAAACGTCTATTTACCTATATATTTACAGTGTCATTTGTCTTATCTTTTATCAGAGGCAGGTCAAGGAAGCTGCGTCAAGATGTGAGTGAAGGCGATCAGTTATTACACAGATTTCATTGATAAATTGAATTCGGCATTGAATCATCACGTGTTAAAATTAAGTTGTGTTTATTATTTTCTCTTATGTAAACAATGTACTGTAATTTTGTGTAAACTAACTCAATTATATATGTAAAACTATTTACGAATACAGTTTTTGTAATACGAATTTAAATTGATAATGAGTCACGCATGATAATGTTTAGCTAGAGGAGGATAATGGAGATAATGTTTAGCTAGAGAAGGATAATGGAGATAATGTTTAGCTAGAGGAGGATAATGGAGATAATGTTTAGCTAGAGAAGGATAATGGAGATAATGTTTAGCTAGAGGAGGAAAGGTACCATAATGAGTTACAAAACCCGCCCCTGGTAGGCAAGCGTGCAACACAGTCAATTAATATTACTGTGTAGTCTTTATATACGAGTTCTTTTTTTTATATTCGTGCTCTTTTGCTCGGCCCCTGACACATGCACAGTATTACCCAAGACACGTGAACACTCGCTACAGCTACAGTCAACTAATTACAAAATGGGCTCAGGTCTCCAACTTTGAAATGCTACCAGCTAGCACCAGGGAAACATGCATGTCTGTAGCTAGGAAGGAGACGGACGTGGAGGAGGAGGAAGAAAAAGGAGGAGGAGGGGAAGGAGGAGGAGGAGAAGGAGGAAGAAGGAGGAGCAGGAGAAGGGGGGAAAAGAAAACACATTTTCCATTGCTCTTGGTTATGACAATAGAGTAACGCAACAACTCCCGCCAAGAGCCGAAGTGAGACTGTCATCTGGCCGTCGGGTGTCGAGGCGGACCAACACACACCCAAGACCTCCCAGCACCCCGGCCTCCACCACCCCAGCCTCCAGCACCCCGGCCTCCAGCAGTCAAAATTCACATGAGTGAATCTTGGCTACTACGTACAATGTTTAATTTATGGGAGGGATATTATCATATGTTCCTCTGACAGGGATCTGACCCTTGTCTCTGCATGTGACAGAAGTCCGTATTTCCGGTGAGAAGTCGATAACCATTCACGATATCAAGTCTCGATAAGATAGCGTGTGTGCCTCACTGTGAGGTGCGGAGGCACCTAGCGCAATCACCCTTCAGTAACTGGTAGCCCCTTGTTCATGTAGTGAGTGGATGCTTACTGTTGTCCTGTTGAGAACGCCTCGCCTCACTCTCCTCAACAGTCACCGTTACTGTTGTTGACGCCTCGCCTCAACAGTCACCCGTTAATACTCCTCGTTTAATCCAAGCACGAGTGACTGCCAATTACTCTCCGCTTGCATCTTGTTCCTTGGCTTGTGTGCCACGGGTCAGGGAGAGCGTGCCAGGCACTCCATGACCTCACATGGTCACTCCATGACCTCCATGTGGCCCTGGTGAGACACCAGGGACACAACTACTGAACGGTTGCCTACCGACCCCACTCTCTTCCCCGACGTAAGTGTTTCTTGTGTTCTCGGGGTGTTCGGACAAATAAAAAGTTGGAATATTTTAGTTCCTCTCTCTCTCTCTCTGAGGTCAACCCCTCGGTGTTGGTGAGACACAGAGGTGAACCTCTCAGTGTTGGTGAGACACAGAGGTGAACCTCTCAGTGTTGGTGAGACACAGAGGTGAACCTCTCAGTGTTGGTGAGACACAGAGGTGAACCTCTCAGTGTTGGTGAGACACAGAGGTGAACCTCTCAGTGTTGGTGAGACACAGAGGTGAACCTCTCAATGTTGGTGAGACACAGAGGTGAACCTCTCAGTGTTGGTGAGACACAGAGGTGAACCTCTCAGTGTTGGTGAGACACAGAGGTGAACCTCTCAGTGTTGGTGAGACACAAAGGTCAGCCCCTCAGTGTTGGTGAGACACAAAGGTCAGCCCCTCAGTGTTGGTGAGACAGAGAGGTCAACCTCCGGGTTTCCATAACCTCAGGTTTTTCCGACATTACGATATTTCCGATCTTTGAATTTCATGAACGTTAAGCACAGTCTTCCACATTATATGTTAACAACTAAGTTACGTAACTTAGAACAACCCCTCCCCCTCCCCCCCCCCGGAACAAGCCGTAACTGCTGGTCAAGTCACATATTGACATCATTACTTCCTAGCTTAAGATAATTCCCTGTACTAGTACAGGAAGTACAAATTGCTCTTAGCTGTGCAGACATCAGATCTAGGCTAGGGCTAGAGTAAGGGCATTATTACCCAGTGTGTTTGAATACATTTTTGACGGTTACAGAGGTGAGTGTCGGGCCATGGAGGAGGAGGAAGAGGACCAGAAGCCGCTGCTGCAGACCTCGTCTGAACCTTTCGTTCGACACAGCAAGCTGAGGACCACCAGGCGACAACGACCACCTGCTCTACTTAAAGCGTCACTGAAACACACCAAGTCCGCACCCCAGTCCACCAGCTCGCTTGTTTCACCTGCCGTGCCGCGTCCCTGTCCGCTGGGAGAGTCTGCCTTACAAGACCGGCTGCTCGGACCACCACTTTTGCAAGGCCGGCAACTCGGAGGATCGGCCTTGCAAGATGGGCAGCTAGGAGGACCGGCCGTGCAAGACCGGCAGGTAGGAGGACGGGCCGTTCAAGACCAGCAGCTAGGAGGATCGGCCGTGCAAGACCAGCACCTAGGAGGACGGGCCGTGCAAGACCAGCAGCTAGGAGGACCGGCCATGCAAGATCGACCGCCACTGCCTCCCCGAAATAGTGAGGACACGCTACACAAAATCAACAATGAGGTGAGGAAGACACAGTCACTTTGCTATAGAAGAGAGACTCGCGGCAGCATAATATCGGCGGATGACGACCAGAGGCCGCTTTCTCCCGGCTGTCATCTACAGAAAAGCAGCCTGGTGAGGAAGTCGAGATCATTTGTTTATGGAAATCATCATATATCGCCACCCACACGAAACGTGTTTCCTTCGCCATTCCCTCACACTGGCCAGTCTTTCTCATGTCCAAGTGTTGTGGGTCACACCGCAACACAAAATTCCTCACGTTACAACACTCATAATACTGAATCCTGGAACCAACAAAGATTAACAAATCTGCACGCAGAAACTTCCTCAGCGCCACGTCGCAAAACTTCTCCGTCGCCAACCATAAGTTCACAGAGCACCTCTCAGGCATCTAGTCAAGGAGATGAGCCAAGGAAGGGATTTGCCTCATTTTTCAGGAGAGCGCAGTCGTCTTCTCCGCGTCGTAAAGTGACTTCTCCGAGTGAAGAAAGCCGAACGGACCACGAGTCCTCCAAACACTCTCAGGAAAATAACTCTGGAAGTTCGTCTTGGAGTCAGACAGTAATTGCCAGACTGCAAGGAAGGTGCCTGTCCCCGTCTTCGCACCGCGCTCCTTCCTCACCCACCACCTTCAGGAAGATAAATCGTTCTTCGGAAGCACCATCAATAAGTAATTTTAGAAGATATGGAAGTTTACCCATAGAGAAATCTAATCCACTGAACAAATCCAGCGCACATCTACCACTAGAGAGAGCAGCAGACGCAACCCCCGGCCATGAGAGACTATCGAGATCTTCTTCTGTACAACAGTCTCCAGTCATCAGCCGGGAAGGTTCTGAAGAGAAAAGCAGAGGTGTCTCACCTTGGGGGGATGGCGCCTACATGCCATGGCCCCTCAAACCTTACTCCGAGAGAGACTCTCGAAAGAAGAGGCCAGAGAGTACAGTCGGTCACATCACTGTGCAGACAGTTCCCGACATGAACACGAGAGATGACTGCTGGCGAAGAAGAGCAGTGCCATTGTCGACTAGTCTACCTTCGTCAGGAATACTTGAGGAAGTACAGCGAAGCGCTGAATTCGGGGACGACGACCTGCCGGGATCCCGCTCAAGTTTAATCAACAGAAAACGATCGCAGAACAGCCATCAATATTCCACTGTTGATGCAGCTGATGATTTCAAGGTAATTACAAAAGCCCATATTTTATTACTTGTGTTATACTTTTGTGAATAATAGTTTGCGCCTTTCTATCAAGTATTACATGTTGTTCATAATGTAACATGATTCATGTGTTTTGTGTATATTCTACACAAACACTAATCCATACCTATAAAAGCCACTGTCTGTTCGAAGCTGGAGGCCAGACGCAAGGGGCTAGCCTCACCAAACTTTGCAGGGTGACTGGTGTTTATCCAGTCAATCTCAAGTCTAGCTAAACGACAGACCATCCTCACTAAGATTACACGGATAAAGGAAATGTGTAGAGTAGAGAAGGTGAAGGGTAGGGAAGGTGGCAAAAGGTGGAAAACGGTAGGACAGGTGGAAAAGGGTAGGAAAGATAATGAAGGGTATGTACGATGGTGAAGAGCAGGGAAGATGGTGAAGGATAGGAAAGGTGGTGAAGGATAGGAAAGGTGGTGATGGGTAAGGAAGATGGTAATGGAGAGGGAAGATGGTGAAGGGTAGGGAAGATTGTGAAGGGTAGGGAAGACTCTGAAGGGTAGGGAAGATGGTGAAGAGCAGGGAAGATGGTGAAGGATAGGAAAGGTGGTGATGGGTAAGGAAGATGGTAATGGAGAGGAAAGGTGGTGATGAAGAGGGCAGATGGTGAAGGGTAGGGAAGACTCTGAAGGGTAGGGAAGATGGTGAAGGGTAGGAAAAGCTGGGAAGACAAGTGCAGACGGTAGAGACGGAAGGTAGTGATGATGATGGTTGTAACTTGGGATACTCGGCGATACTCGGCCAGTGAAGATGTGTGTCGCCGGAACTAACTCGTATGTCGTGACTCTCCTCTAGATGTTCACACTAATAATCCCTCGCAGTTAACCCTGTAGGACGGTCATAACCCAAGTTGTGGACCGATTTAGTCAAGGCTTAACAAATTCTAGTCTGGTGTCTGAAATTCAGTCGTCTGGCTCTCTGAGTGTTCCTGTCTGCTTAGTTCACCTCTTTTACCGCTCATATTGGTTGTTCTGCACGCAAAAAAACCTTCAGTCACTATACAACAGACGCACGATCTACGTTCACTGCCTTTTAACCGCTTGAGTTGGTCGGTACAGCGACGGCCTCGCTTCTTTCAGGTCAGGCGTTCGACCGGATGGTCCAAGTGGTTGGGCACCGTTTCTTCTCCCCTCCCCCCCTTTTCCTTCTGTCCCGTTCCTGTCTTATTGTGTCCCTTCCATGTGCTGTATAGTCACATTAGTTGTGTGTTTTATCCTTATACTTTCCATTCATTTAATTTTAGAAGTAGTTGAAACAGAGAGTATTAAGAGTTAAGACCGGGATGAAACGGCGCTTGGTCTCTTCAGTCTTATGTTAATATACAAATGTATAATTAAATAGACATTTCTATAAGGATACATATATAAAATCCAAATAATCATAGATGCGCGTGTTGAGGAGTTAGCGTGAGTAGTTTACCAGGATAGTGTGATAATAGTCCTGTTTGTTCTCTCTCAGCCACTGCACCGCCCGAACTCCTTCACTACGGGAGTTGGGAGCCAGGCCTTCCTCCCCACAGACGCCCACACACCCCACGCTGGTCACACGGGCGGGGCAGCTCCCACAGCCGCCTCCTCCCACGCTCCCATCCTTCGGTGCAACAAGACTTTCACGAAACAGCCGTCGACTGGGTGTACCCAAAGCAGGTGAGCTGATTACAACCAAGAATCTTTCCTCTTGGTAATAAGTAAATGAAATACGTTTTTTGACTGCAAGATAATTATGTGGATAAAGCACTAAGCCAGTATATTATATATATATATATATATATATATATATATATATATATATATATATATATATATATATATATATATATATATATATATATATATATATATATTGGTGTATACTGGCAGCAGGTTTTCTTTTAAACATGTCTCATTGAATATGACCGCATATTCTGTATTTACTATCTTCTGATTTAAGGCTTCTCTCTCCCTAAACCAGGGTTACCATTGTCACATGTTTGGGCATTTGAAGCAGGGCGACTATTCCCTATTCCACAGGTTCCTGAAGCAGGGATTATTACCTCTATCTCATGCCGGAGTTTCTAATAAACAGAATAGCCTATGCCTCGTGAATTAGTTCCTTTTTTATTATTCTTTGACGGCTTTGTTTACATTTACTGAACACTTAAGAGTTCCGTAGCACTAGCAAGCTGTTTATACGAGCCCGTCCTCATCAACAAAGGCCAAAAGCTGGTTCATACAGTGGCCAAACCTCTTGTTTATTTATGAAAAACGGTTTATACACAATTCACAACTGATGACGTTCGAGCTTTTCTGGAACCAACCCGTCCTCAGACCAAGTCCAAATTCATCCAGCGGTCGCCCCCACAAACGCATTCATAAATTTTTACATGCTGTTCACTCTAAACAGGAATTTTCTCATTTTCTCAAATATAAATTAATATTATAAAATATTAGCATATTGTGCACATATAGGCATAGGTTAGGTTAGGTGTTTAGGTTCTGTTGACGATTATTTGTATTTGTAGTACGTGGGTGAGGCATTTATAGAGTTGTGGTTCAAACAAAATTCGTCAGTGAAGCACTTGTTCCGGAAGTGTTCGAACGAAATCAGTTGTGAGTCGTGTGTAAACCATTTTTCATTCATAAACAGGGGGTTTGGCGGGTGCATGGAATGGACTTTGGGCTTTGTTTGGCCTCCTCCAGACATGGAAGCTCGAAAGCTGTTTAATAAGTGTAAACAAAGCCGCCAAAGGTTGAGAAGAGATTACATGTTTGTAGGTACCTTCGTAGCTGCTTGGTGAGTCCTGCCCCTGGTCTGATTATCAAACACTTTACCGGTACCTTGTTACTCCACTTCAAAATCTAAAGATCACATGACAATAAAATGTTCTCCAATGTTTATATCAGACTGACCCTTGTGTACTCTCAGGGACGCCGAGGACCCGGAATCTTCCCAATCGAGCAGCAGCAGCAGCAGCAGCGACGGCCGCCAGGCGAAGCCTCGCGGGGAGCTGAGAGACAACCTCCGCTCTATACACGAGAGCTGCGAGGAGGGTGCTGGCCTCACACGCACCAAGTCCCTGTACTCGTGGGACAGTGGCTCCAGTGTGTTCGAGTGCCTCCCGAACAGACTTGGAATGGTCGGCAACGTCTCGAAGGAAGCGGATTTGTGCAGTAGCCACTTTTCGTATTTATTGGTGAACGAAAATGAATATTTGAAGTGTCTTCAAAATATGTTGAGCACGTATAAGATGATGTGTGAGACAACGCCTCCACATATCCGTCAGCATTTTGATGTTTTCTTTAAGCAGATGGAAATAATATATCACTTTCAGGTTGAATTGTATGATGCTCTGAAGGAAACAAATGGCGATCCAACATTATTGGTACAAGCGTTTAGAAACGACCAATTCCATTCGTATAATCGTTACATGATAATGACCCCAACTGTCCAGAAAGATTTCAGTCGATATTCGGTTTACTTTGAGGAAAATTTTCCCGATCTGAAGAGAAATATACTGAAGCCGTCTATGCGGATAAATTTTTATGTGATGATGCTAGAGGGCTTCAAAAAAGAAGCATCGGAAAAGGAAAAGGCGGAATTGGATTCTGCGAGAGACTACCTGAACCAGCTGAAGCGTGAAGCCAACACCATCATGACCATCGCTACAGTCTTCAACAGCCCGGTCGACCTCAGACTCGGTGGCGATGTCTTGCAGATTGGAGAGCTTCTGTGCCTTGGTGGAAGCTCGCTCCAGAAGAAGAAATACAATGTAATATTATTTGAAAACTTGCTGGTTATCACGTCTTCAAAGATGGAATTCTTCAAGTACAAGGTTCACTATCGGGCGGAGCAGCTGGAGGAGGTGGAGGCCGTGGGGGAGAGCGAGTTCATCCTGCACGCTCTCACTGAGGGGCAATGTCAGAGACTCACTATGAAGTTCAAGGCCAAAAGTACATTCCTCCGGGACGAATGGATTAAAGAGCTACAGAAAATTGTGCTGCAGAACGAACCATCTGTCCATCGGGAAAATCCCCAAACAGATATTTTTTCCATGCAGGCTCAGTCCCAGATGTTCCCTCTGAACATTTTCACCGAATATCCGCACTTGATGTCGGCCTTGACGCAGGAGGACTCTGTGAACCCAACACCAGTTTCCATTGAAGAGTCTTGTTTACAACTGATTTACCAGGAGAAGGCGTATGTGCGTCACCTTTCTTCTCTTCTAAACCCAGACACTATAATGCCTCCGGTCAGACTTTGCTCTCTTTTGGAAAAACTGTATCAGCTTCACGGCAAACTTTTCCTTCCTTGTCTCGAAAGATCACGCTTTGCGCACGACATTCTTCGCGGATTCTTAGAAAATATTGATTCGTTTAGCGTCTACATCGACTACCTGGTTGTTCGCAGTCAAATGGTCACGCAGTTGGACACCAGCACCGATTCCAGACTATACATCTCGCCCGTTCAGCACCTCACCTTCTACGTGATATGGCTACGACAGATATGCCTAAGTTCAGCCCTGCGAGAGTCGGCTCAACAGACGCTGGATCACATAAAAAATTATGTAAGAAAGGCCCAGATCCGGCTTCTTACTGACGCAATCATAAATGGTCGAGTAGATTTTTACAGAAGTGGCAACATAATTCGTCACGATAAAATGGACGTGAAAACGCGGAAGAAGGAGGTACGCGGAGGATTATATTTCGCTTTATTGTTTGAGAAGATCATCATCCTAACCAAGCCGAAGCCACCGTTCTACGAGTATACGTGGGACATTTGGCTGGACCAGGTCAACCTGGGCCCTCCCACCACCTCCGACGTGGCTTTCAAGTTGGAGGTCCGTCAGGGAGGTGGGAGGGACCCCGTCACCTACGAGTTCCGCGCCAACACTCCCGCCATCAAGAGGGCGTGGCTCCAGGGCGTCCAGAAGCAAATGCTGCAGCAGGCAGAAAAAATCAGACGACGCACATCTACCGACTTCTGAAAGCCTTTCAGCCGTGTCTTCCTAGCATATTATTATGTTTTCAAGTCTCTGTCGCAACGCGCAAAAGCTTCCGAAGTATAGCGTCGTGGGGAAGGGAGTTTCAGGAGAAAGCACCAAGCCATTAAGACCATACAGCACTTGGAAGGAATCAGGATAAAGATTTGTGATGGGGCGAGAGGGTGGGGGAAGGAATGGCGCCCAACTATTAGGACGATCGGAGATTGAACGAATGAAGACCGTTCCTCTACCGTCCAGCCCAAGCGTGTAAGATCAAAGGTGATTTGAAGGCTTTAATGATGCATGCTGTGTGTTTGATGACTGATATCTTCTTTAGCTGTAAAAAACAGCTGACCAGCTGCTGGTCACGCCATCCAGCCTCGCCTGTGAAGAACACCTCAACTGTCACAGTAACCGGACCTCATACAATCGCAATGTTTTCTAAGATCACCAGAGTTGTCTTCGTATTTCTATGGTAATTCTCCTTCAAGAAGCCGCTACAAGGACTTGAAAATAATTGCAACAAGTCGTTGATGTCTTAGTTTCCCTTAAGTTGTTCTCAAACATGGAAAATCACAGATTTTCACACGCCATTTTCACGTGAGAAATGTGCGCCAACTTACCGTGTGGCTGCCATCACTTCCTTCATGATGGCTGCCATCACTGCCTTCATGATGGCTGCCATCACTGCCTTCACGATGTGTGTGGTGTGTACACTCACCACACTGTCACACACACACACACACACACACACACACACACACACACACACACACACACACACACACACACACACACACACACACACACACACACACACACACACCTCTCACAGTGATCAGTGCACTCGTGCTTCCTGGTGTGCTCGGGGCTCACTCTAGCAGTACCTACCACTCTGTACACCTGTGTGTGGCGGCGGTAATGGGCCTCTGTATACCTATAAACAATGTATATATATACATATTATTCTGCGCCTCGCATCTTGTCAATATTGTCCACGATGAATGAGTTTGTTATTATTTAACGACAGTTTACACCTTGTGTAATAAAATTAAACGATCTTACCATCCATGAATATGCACATATCCCTAATGTTGACAGCTGTATGGTAAACTGAACCAAACGATATATTTGGACAGTCGTTGTGTAGACCGTCAGTGCCCGTCAAGGCAGTTACTGTCCCGGTGAGCAGTAAGATAGGACATGCCTGTACAGAATACCCACTCAGGATACCAAGCATCAATGTAACAGGTGGAGGAGAAAAACAAAACTAAAAAAATTAGGGGTCGTAGTACATATACTCACTGAGGAATGGGTAAGCTTTCTCACTGAGGAATGGGTAAGCTTTCTCACTGAGGAATGGGTAAGCTTTCTCACTGAGGAATGGGTAAGCTTTCTCACTGAGGAATGGGTAAGCTTTAAAGAGGACCATCCCTGACCAGTCTTGACAGCACGGTGCCCTCAACCAGGGCACCGGGGCACTGGGGCACCATGGCGGACACAGAATGGATAAGCAAAGAAAGTGTTTAGTAAATTTTTTATTTTTGTTCCATTTATTTAAATATCTCTTGTTATACAACATCTGGTCTCGTGCCTACGTCACGAGGGCAAACGCCAGCACCTTCCACCTTATAATATCAATATGATATTAATTTGTTAATATAAAAATAGTGCAGAGCTTCGTGCTGGCTGTGAACGGCTATCACTATGAGAGTTTGGACAAAAAATATATATATATTACATAATATATATATATATATATATATATATATATATATATATATATATATATATATATATATATATATATATATATATATATATATATATATATATATATATATATATATAATAACAACAATTAACAATCATCGTCCAGAACAACCAAAGACAACTCTGCACTCTGGATTCGTAATCAGACACTTTAATACTGAAGTTGTGCACTCTGGTATGTGTGTGTGGGGTTGTTGCACTCGCTAATGCCGACTTGAATGAGCATGATTTGTAACGCAGATGGAAGATGGGCACACGTACAAAAATAAATAATATAAGTTAGCAAATAAACTATTTCTCACACTGTCTTGAAGAAGAGAAAGAGGAACTTATATGAAGATAATGTAGTTTTCTCACAGAGACGATTCAGAGCAAATATAAATTTACAGTAATCTATCAAATGCCATCCTGTTAGGCTTATATATGAAACAAAAACAGCAATTTGTACAAACAGTTTGGAATAATTTGAATA
Source organism: Procambarus clarkii (assembly GCF_040958095.1). Classification (NCBI taxonomy): domain Eukaryota; kingdom Metazoa; phylum Arthropoda; class Malacostraca; order Decapoda; family Cambaridae; genus Procambarus; species Procambarus clarkii. Next base: position 21,902,447 of record NC_091180.1, on the reverse strand, counting down.
AATATAACTTGAATAAATATCCAATTTGTATCGAAGAACTTACTCTCGAAGTGAAGAAACTATTAAGCAGAATATTAATATAAGGTCTGAGATCATGTGCAACGACATGTGTGTTTGTTTGTTGTGTGTGTTTGTTTGTGTGTGTGTTTGTTTGTTGTGTGTGTTTGTTTGTGTGTGTGTTTGTTTGTTGTGTATGTTTGTTTGTTGTGTGTGTTTGTTTGTTTGTGTGTGTGTTTGTTTGTTGTGTGTGTTTGTTTGTGTGTGTGTTTGTTTGTTGTGTGTGTTTGTTTGTGCGTGTAATTACCTAAGATAATTTGGTTTTATAATTCCATGTTTTCAGGTCAACATGGACCCATGCGTGTGTGTGTGTGTGTGTGTGTGTGTGTGTGTGTGTGTGTGTGTGTGTGTGTGTGTGTGTGTATGTTAGACTAAAAATAAATTATTCTGCCATTTATTACTTAGGCATAAACGTATAAACACACCTAGGAACCTTTAAACAGAAAAAAAACAAAATAAGATTTTTCCTCTTGAAGGCGTATAAAGTGGGGGGTTTTGTACTCATCAATGGAACACACGCCGGGGAGGAGAAACCCACTGGGTCCTACAGGTATGTTGTATTGCTTAGTGCCACCGTGTCAGTCCTTCGCCATGTGGTATGAGAATGTGTGTGTATTGCACTGCTTGAATGCCTGTGGAGGGTATTCGATCGTCTCTAATTTAGAAACAAAACAGAAAGCTCTCTATAAACTTTCTACAGACCGTCCCTTTTTTTTTGAGAAATAAATGATATAAATTAACAAAATAACTTCTTGAAATGAGAATCAAATATCCCCTTTCAAAAAGTTCTAAGATAAAACCTTTCTTGACATTAAAGATTGTCCTTAAAAAAAAACTTTAATTAGAAAATTGCCCCCCAATCCAACGTTAACAAATAAAACTATATATTTTTTGTATATCAAACTGGAAGTCATCCCCCCATTACACATATATATTTTTAAGTGTACAGGTGTCTGTGAAGTGGACCTTGAGCCAAGTCGACAAGACACGCTATCACTGAATCGGTGGGAGGACGTCCACAGCTAATGCATAACAATAACTTGATACCCTGACTACGAGACAAGGGGAAGAAGAGCACAAGACACACAGGGATAACAGACAGACAAACTGTGTCGCCTCTCTACGTGTTTAATATAATAGACAGTGTCCTATCCTGAATCAGTCTGTACTGTACTTTTCTAAAATCACAGTCATTAGTGATTTCCATTTGGAAAATAATAATAATAAATTAAATAATATGTACATTTATACAAAATTTGAACTATACAATTTATACAGTGAGGATTGAAGAGGCACATTGACAGGCGAGATACCTATACTCCACCAGTGGATAGGCGAGATACCACCAATCTACCAGTGGACACATGGGTAGTGGTCCCCATCCACCGGAACACCAGACGCTCCACACCCTGACGCTAAGGGGTCAGGAGTGTGGAGAAGGCTTAGTGTAGACGGTATACATATGAGTACCTCTCATTCCTGTGTAGGCATGATTGGCACCTCCAGAGAGTGGACGTACATACCTTTGTCCACTCCTTCAGGAAGCCCCATCAACACCTAAACATGACCATACCCAGACACGGAGGGTACCCAGACACAGAGGGTACCCAAACACGATGGGGGTACCCAAACACGATGGGGGTACCCAAACACGATGGGGTACCCAAACATAGAGCGTACCCAAACACGGAGGGTACCCAAATACCTCAGTAATCACTATGGACGGTGCGAAGAAAGGTCACGCGAATCTTGACCCCAAGTCAGGTCACCAAAATATTGAGCATGCAGACGAGATATGGGAAAATTAATAAGCCCTTAGAGGTCAGCTGCCTTCGCCTGGCTGCGGGTCACCGAGGGGTCAATACTGTTCTGAGAGGTCAGCACTGTTATCAAGCCACTCTCCGTCTAGTTGGGTCGTTATCTACTATAATTGCCACAAAATTGAGCATTACAATGAAAGTGGAGCCTCGTCGGGAAACGAGGATCTTAGAGTTTGGAAAGACAGAGAGGTCTAAGAGCACCCCCTTAGGGGAAGGGGGGAGGCATAAGGGGAAGATAGGTGGGAATAGGAGGAAGATAGGGGAGAGGGGAAAGGGGAGGGGGAGCATGTGTTGAAGTAGAGGAGTTGTCACAGTGGCTATGGTGTCACAGTCTGTGTAGTGTCAGTCACCGTAGTTACTGTCAGTATTGTGTCACAGTCATTATAGTGTCACAGTCATTATAGTGTCACAGTCATTATAGTGTCACAGTCATTATAGTGTCACAGTCATTATAGTGTCACAGTCATTATAGTGTCACTGTCATTATAGTGTCACTGTCATTATAGTGTCACTGTCATTATAGTGTCACTGTCATTATAGTGTCACTGTCATTATAGTGTCACAGTTATTATAGTGTCACAGTCATTATAGTGTCACTGTCATTATAGTGTCACTGTCATTATAGTGACACGTCATTATAGTGTCACAGTCATTATAGTGTCAGTTGTGTCAGTCATTATGGTGTCAGTTGTGTCAGTCATTATGGTGACTTTTTCAGACATTATAATGTCAGTTCGTGTCAGGATCTGCTTATATCAAACGCTAAATAGTTCGTTTTGTCTTTGCGTTTATAAGAGAGTGTGTGTGTGTGTGTGTGTGTGTGTGTGTGTGTGTGTGTGTGTGTGTGTGTGTGTGTGTGTGTGTGTGTGTGTGTGTGTGTGTGTGTGTGTGTGTGTAGCCATCATTAACTACGCGCTAAAGCTAAAATTTGATATATGTGGTGACCCCTCGTCCCCTTTTGCCGGAGCGAATACAAGTCTTGACTGGTTATAAATGCCACTGTCAACACACGAACAACAAATTATAAATACAACAAAAACAAAAAAAAGATAATGCCGATACTGGAATTGAAGGTTAGATATGTTTGATTTTTTTCATTTTGTGGTCAAGTTTGAGAGAAGCCAGCCAGTTCAAGGGTCAGTACTTCTGTTTGTGAAGTCAATGGAAATTAGTGTGGTTACGTTAGGCAGGTCAATCGAGTCCTCTTGGCTTGTGACACCGACTACACCAATGTGTGTGTGTTCTGTCTCGGCCACTCTCTCGCCTCTCGTTCAATACTGGCGGGGTGTATGTGAGTGTGTGTGTGGAGTGCCTCGCCTGTAAGTCCCTCCACGACACTCGCAAAGAATGCCAAACGCCAGTGATGCACCGAAACTAGAGTTTCTTTGTTTTGTTTTTGTATCCACTCCTGAGAGTTCGGATGAGTGACGCAAGTCTCCACATTTTCTGCACTGGAGGCTATAGGCGTCGTCACGGTCTGCCATGAGATTTCACCTCACTTGTCTAAAATAAAAAGGTACTTCAAACACGAGTAACACGCTTACGTTGCATCACAGAGTTTTTAAGTGCACTCAATTGCATGATGAGCGGAGGATTCGATCACTGAGGGTCTGGTGTCGGATTCACACTTGATTTCTTGGTTGTAGGATTTGAACTCCTCTTGTGACTGCTTGATCAGCTCCTCCGGGATCATGTAGGACGGGCTCTTAGGGTCGTAGTCGCCAGAATCATGAAGGTCGTGTCTCGGGGACGTTTGCATCCCGTCCATACTGCTCGTGTCCACCGTATCCAGGCTGCTCCCTGTACCAGGAAAATGAACGTTTATGTAAAGTATTAAGCATCTCACAGTCATCTATACAAAAAGGTACACTAATATCTAAATAGTTTTTAGCTAAAATTTTGTATTTCCATGAAGGTAAGCGACGGGGGAGGGGGTCAAAAACAGAATTTTGTGAAAATTGCGATGAAAGAAAAAAACCACAAAAGTGGAAGTATCTGCCTCCCGAACATGCACTTTGATGAAGACAGGCGGAGAAGGGAAGCAAGATAAAGAGGAGTGTCTTACCTGAGGCGATGGAGGGACAGTAGTCGTATCCTCCCGAGGACCCCGTCGGGGACCTCTCCACCGCCAGCTCCTCCTCAGGGGTGGACGGCTTACAGCTCGTCGTCTTCCAGTGTGTCCTGAGCAAAACATGTAGTTAGTGTGGGAAAGAATGCAGTCATCGCCACATATACATGCACACAACCTCCCTCTCTCTTTCTCTCACACACACACACACCAAACTTTATTTTGATTTCCAATGTTAATTTTCTTATATGTCCCTTTACTCATTAAGAATTCCTATAGCCTGAATATGTCTGTTTGATTGCTAAGACTAATTTACAAAAAACATAAATGTTATGTTGCCTTACCTGAGACCAGAAGCACTGATATATTTCTTATTGCAGGTATTACACGTGTAGGGCCGCTCGTTGGTGTGTAATCTCTTGTGCAACTTGAGGTGAACGAACTGGGTGAATTTGGCTGGGCATAGATCGCAGGCATACGGCTTCTGCCCAGAGTGTAGCCTCATATGAGTCTTCAGATTTGAGGTGGAGCTAAATCTCTTTTTGCATATGTCACACTGGTGAGGTTTCTCACCGGTGTGAACGAGGTGGTGCTTTTGTAAATGCGCTAACTGGGTAAAACTCTTGATACAAACATTACACTTGAAGGGTCGCTCCCCAGAGTGAGTTCTAAGATGCACTTTTAAATTGGACAGTTGACCGAATGTTTTGAAACACACATTGCACTCGTAATGCATCTTACCATCCTTTTTTTGCAGTGGATAGGGAAGGGAACGGTAGCCCCTGTTGCCGTTTGTTGGCGAGGTGGAGCCCTGCGAGGACGGTGACCCCTGCGACGAATGAGAGGAATTGCTGGAGGGCGGAGAATGTCCTGATGCTGTCGTGGGGATGGAAATGGTCAGGCGATGATCCATTGGCATAGAACCCTGGCTTCCTGGAGGGAAGCCATTGGTGTTACTCCCATTGTAGCCATTATAGGAATACATGTTAAAATGTGGTGATGAGAACATCTGGGAGACAGGTGTGCGGTAGGTGGAGTTGGTGACTGGTGCCTGGACGGCGTAAGACACCTGCGGCGGTGGGTGGTAGGAAGTGGAGCACCCGGAACCGGACTTTTGGGGCGTCGACGAGGAATCTGGAGAGATCTGTTGGCTGGAATCTGAACTACAATAATTTCGTTTGTAGAGGAAATCATGCGAAGGTCCCGAGCTGCTTGTGGCACTGTCAGGCTTGTAGTGGGCATCGCTGGGCACAGCAATGTGGACGGGCTCCTTCAGATCCCTGTGAGAAGTGGTCGAGGAGTGCGTAGTGTCTGCTTCATCCTTCCCCCCTAGTCGCCTTAAAAGAATATTCTCCAAGATGGACCCAGAGGGACGAGGAGATACCATTTGAGTGTCAGGTGGCACCGGGAGTCTGGTGTCAGCTGAGAGAAGGTGTCTTGTGTCTTGTGGCCCTGGGTGTCGTGTGTCAGGCTGCATAGTGTGTCTGGTGTCAGGTGGCACAGGTAGGCGCGGGTCGGGGGCGACGGTGATACGTGGGTCCTGAGGTGGCATGACAGGCAGGCGTGGAGTCATACTGGTGATACTGGAGGGCAAGCCCGGCAGACGTGTCATCGGTGGCAATGGAAGGCGCCCCTGGGTCAGCCGTGAGTCATGTGGCAGTGGCAGACGAACCACCGGGGGCAGACCCATACGAGTGTCTGGCATAGGTGGCTGCCGGGTGTCAGGAGACATCTGTTGCTTGGTGATGGTGATACAGGACAGGGCAGTGTCCGGCAGAACCGGCATGCGGGAGTCTGGGAATACCTGGCTAGTTCTGGCGTCAGGACGGGGTGCTTCTGTTGGGCGGAGGACCTCAGTGGGACGGAGTACTTCCAGAGCTTGATGAATGGTCTGGTCTGGAAGGGGGTACCTCCGAGTGGTTTGGTTCTGTGTACTCTCAGGCCGCTGCTCCTTCTCCATGACAGAGTCCACCCTAGGAGTCTGCTCCATGAAGGGCGAGTAGCGTGCGGGGGCTACGTATGACGGAGACCGGCGACTGGGCGATGATTCTTGAGAGTTGCGTTTACCAGGATGGACGGAGGTGGTGGTGGTGGTGGGTCGCGGCACTGCCGGCTGCACTGACTGTGGCAGAGACTGTGACTGGGGCTCCAGCAGGGGCATCACCTGGGTGTCAGCCACCGCCTGCTGACAATCCAGCGGCGGCGACGCTGACTTCTCCTTCTCCGAAGAGTCAGATCCTGTGGACTTAGAGCGGTAGTGGTACGCTCGTGGCATCTTGATTTTTACTTTTCTGTATTCATTTCGCAGGTCAGCTTCTTCATCCTGAGTGGGAGATTCCTTCCTCTTCTTTTTACTGCAAAAATAATGTAAAAAAATATTATCGTTAATGAAAATGAACTCCAGTAAAAGCTCATTCTTGTATTCCAAGGAAAAAAATACTTGAATGTATGTATATATATCTCTATATAAAATTACCTAAAATCTAGGACATAGTTATTATCGCCTTCAGAGTCGGAAGAATCTTCTGGCATATTAAAGTCATGATGATATCCGTTGCTGTCGTACCCTTCGTCTGACCTCACGGACCCGTCCGTCGGGGTCAGCTGGCCGAGCCTCGCCTCAAACTGGGTGGGGGACGCGATGGGGGGCGAGGCTGCCGTGGTGGAGGACGCCGCCGGGGACGCTGCCGGAGTCTTGCCCGCCATCACCGTCTCGGGCTCCTCCTTCACTTCCGGGTCGCCCACTTGCTGGCCTGTAGTCAAAACAACAAACATTAGCGGCTTATAGAAGTGAAATCTCCAGGAGCCACATGTATTGATTTATATATAGGAGCCTCTTCAATTAAATAATAATGTACGAGAAGACTGTGGTCAAAGAACAAGACAGGACTACTCCAAGCAGATCTGTGCTACAGTGAGCTCCCTCACACTTCCCGCGCGAGGGAGCCCAGTGTCGCGCAGTCCACCGTCCACGGAGGCGCGGGCAACGGCACTTACGGATCTTGTCGAGCATCTGTTCCCCGGTGAGCGGGTAGTTGAGTCTGGTGGCGAACTCCCGACAGTACCACACCAGCAGCTCCTTGTCGGGCAGGATGGGCTTGATGGTGTAGAAGTAGATGTTTGACTGTTGGAGGAGAAACATCCATGTCATCACGGCTCGTAGAGAAACATCTTCAAACGTTGATTTTTTAAACATTTTACTTGAAAAAATATCCAAAATATATTTAAGTTGTACAGAAAAATCTCAAATTTATTGTTTTAAAAATCATAAATTTCTGTGATTTGCAAAGAAGCCATTTCAACATTGGCCCCCTTGACTATTGGGGCAAAATCCCTGCTGACAGCTATTGCTTGGACCCCAACAGTGAGACACGGGACCAAGCCCTCGAGGCTGACCTGATACTGGCAGGCGATGAGGTTCTGGGCCTCGGAGCTGTAGGCGGGGTTGACGTAGCGCATCCAGTTGGCTTTGGTGGTGTCGTAGCCGTCGATGTAGTAGTAGAGTTCATCTCCCCGGTACACCTGTGGGAACACTGAGCCTTAGTGACACACGTGGGGAATGGGGGGGTTAGGGGGGGGGAGAGCGGACAGGAAACTGGAGATGAATGGTAGGCTAATGTTGATGTTATTAGGGGAGAATGTGTGTGTGTGTGTGTGTGTGTGTGTGTGTGTGTGTGTGTGTGTGTGTGTGTGTGTGTGTGTGTGTGTGTGTGTGTGTGTGTGTGTGTGTGTGTGTGCATGTATGCGTGCACATATGTATATGCGTGCGCGCGCATGTGTATATGTGTGCGTGTGCATGTGTATATGTGTGCGTGTGCATGTGTATGAGTGCGAGCGTGCATGCACATAGGTGTGTGTGTGTGTGTGTGTGCATACTTGCATCATGACAGTGGAAGAGGGGCATTACATGACAACAAGAGAGGGAACACAGCAGCTAGCCTACCGGCCCTTGTACAAGAAGCCTATAGTGATCGTAATTACTACAGTACACTACACACTCCAGGGAGCAACTGTGAAGGAAGCAAGGCCAACAAACATACGAGGAACCTGCTTTGCAGGTGTGTACAGGTCACGTCTGGAGCAGGTGTATACAGATCACGTCTGGAGCAGGTGTATACAGGTCAAGTCTGGATCAGGTGAACATTTTTGTGTTATATGTGCCGGTACGATTGCTCATGCTGAATATGTTATATATAGAATCATTTACACTTTGCAAACATTTAGAGAGAGAGATGCACAGGTGTTATCACTCTACTGAGTGGTGCACATGCGGCAGAGGATTACACGAAGGGTCATGGTGCAGCAAGCAAAACAAAGCTGATGTAATGCTTGTGGCTGACTTGTATAGTGTGAGAGGGGGGGGGGATGATACATGCAGAAGCTTGTAGCTGACACGGTCAGTGTGAGAGAGATGATACATGCAAGAGACGTGCTTATTGGCTCATATTATCACGGTTAATATCAGGTTAATTAAAGGCACAAGCAAGAGAGAGGCACCAAGAGAGGTGAAAGAAGGCAAGCATGCCAAGAGTACAGAACCAATTACCTCCACTTGCTTCCCCTCGCCCACATCCACCTATAGAAACAAGAGGAGAGAGAACCAATCACCAGCAAGCCGTGACGTCACCACCCATGTATATATTACAATCACCACCAACCATCACCTTGGTCTATCAAAAAGACACTCTATTGCACACATTATTACATAAACTAATTGAACTTTTAACAACAAAAAAAGGGGATCTTAGGAGTTGATTTCATATAGTGAGAGCACCACTACCACCACCACCAGAGAGATGTAAAGGATCACTGGGAGCCTGAAGACCTACCCGCCAGAAGTATTTGCGATTAGCCGTCTCGGGAACCTGGTCCTTGGCGTAGCACTGGCCGACGAGGGGTCCGAAGCGCGTGCCCCGAGGGATGTAGTCGGTGCTCCAGATGCCCAACACCTGCCGACAAATATGTTCTCTGCGTCAGCACCTCACTCACGCCTCACAGCAACACTCATAGTCCAGAGTGCTGCACTACCATAACATTTCAACATAGCCGAGACATTGGAAATATGGATTTCCTTAAAAATGACTTGTGGTTGTCTGAGTTAGATTTGAAACCTATGCAGCGAGACTCGCTAGATAAGAGACTCGCTAGGTAAGAGACTCGCTAGATAAGAGACTCGCTAAGTAAGAGACTCGCTAAGTAAGAGACTCGCTAGGTAAGAGACTCGCTAGATAAGAGACTCGCTAGATAAGAGCCTCGCTAGATAAGAGACTCGCTAGGTAAGAGACTCGCTAGATAAGAGACTCACTAGTTAAGAGACTCGCTAGATAAGAGACTCGCTAGTTAAGAGACTCGCTAGATAAGAGACTCGCTAGTTAAGAGACTCGCTAGATAAGAGACTCGCTAGATAAGAGACTCGCTAGATAAGAGACTCGCTAGATAAGAGACTCGCTAGATAAGAGACTCGCTAGTTAAGAGACTCGCTAGGTAAGAGACTCGCTAGATAAGAGACTCGCTAAGTAAGAGACTCGCTAGATAAGAGACTCGCTAGATAAGAGACTCGCTAAGTAAGAGACTCGCTAGATAAGAGACTCGCTAGATAAGAGACTCGCTAGATAAGAGACTCGCTAGACGTCAAGTACAACATGTAGGAGGAAGGCAGCGATAAAGAGCTGCAGGTACTCACGTCAGCGATGGCCTCGGAGTCCTTGAGGATCAGGTTGCGGGGCAGGGAGAGCGTGGCATGGTTGGGGCAGTTGTCTTCAGTAGGCGTGTCAGGGACCAGGTACACGGCCCGCTCCTGCCACCCCTCCTCCTTGATGGAGTCGATGTCCCACTCTTCACCCATCTTGGCTGGCTGCAGGAGGGAACCCCCAGATAAAAAATAAGAAAGGTGTAAGTCATCATTAACCCGAGTTGCAGACTTGTGTATGGAGCAAATATGGTCAATTGATTGATCAAGATTAAGCCACCCAAGAGGTGGCACGGGCATGAATATCCCGCCAAACACACACCGAAACTACGACGTTGGTACAACGTTCGAACAAGTTTTAACACCTCCTAACCAGTTATAACAATCAATATAGCAAGTTGTAACAACGTTCTAATACGTCATAAACACGTTAAGCCAAAATGTAACAACTTTATTACAAGTTGTAACAAGCGGAAAATAGAGACAGTTTCGGTTTGTGTTTCCAGGGCTTGCATATTACGGGCTATAGCCCGTAATATGGTCAATGGACCCCCCAATATTTATATAGCATTGACCTGCAAGAAGAGTAAAACAGTGGATAATATCAACTCACCATCTGTAGTTTGGTTCACAAGCGAGGTACACACATGCCGGAGGCAGGAGTCCCAGTGACGTCACACACTCACCAACCTGCACACACAAACAAACAAAAAACACTAATTAATTTCCTTTTCCTTGAAACATATCAATAACAACTGTGAATCAATGATAATTGAGCTTGTCCTAAGCGAATGCAATTAATTAAGAGTTGACGAGTTGGAATGTTGTGTCATGAATTGTTTGTAAGCCAGGGGCATCCAAGCTACCAGCGGGAACCCCACACACACACACGCACAAGCACACACACGCGCGCGCACTGCTTCATCAAGCTGTTCCTTCCAACTGTGGAAGCAAGCTTCGTCCCTGAAACATATGTATGTGGCCGCTCCCGCACCTGTGTCGACGCACCCCCAACCACCCCCCACCACCCCGTTTTAGCATGTATCCGGTGCTATGTAGGAACTTAGCAGCTGCACCTGCATGCCTAGACTAACAGGTGCTCAGGCATCTGTTGGTTCTTCCCCGGTATGGCGGCGGCGGCGGGGTAAAAGAACCTGTATGACGGTGAGCTCATACATCGCTCAGCTGGTTCAGTACCGTCACCCAGGGTCGTGTTGACCAGGAAATGGGGCAGACGGGCAGTTAACAGGAGGAGGAGGCGACCAGGAGGAGGAGGAGGAGACACAGGAGGAAGAGGAGACACAGAAGGAGGAGGAGACACAGGAGGAGGAGGAGACACAGAAGGAGGAGAAGGAGGAGACACAGGAGAAGGAGGAGATACAGGAGAAAAAGAGAGAATTGGATAGGGAGAGTTAGGGTAATGAAGAGAGAAGAGTTGGGGAGGTCAGGAGGGGCGGAAGGGGGGGATGGGTAACGAGTGGTAGGGGGGGGGGGAGGAGAAGAGACGGGGAGAAAGAGGAAGGGGAATAAGGAAGTGAAGTGGATAGTAGTAAGGGGAGGTGAAGGAGAGAAGGTTATGAAAGAGAGGGAAAAGGATGAGGACGAGGGGAGGGGAGGGGAGGGGAAGGAGGGGAGGGGAGGGGAGGGGAATGTCCAGGGGGAGGGAGGTACAGTGGAGGGTAATAACATATAATATTACAAACAGACATTGTGTCAAGGTCACGAATTCCCAGCACACATCTAAGGCTGATAATTATGATAATTAAGAGGAATCATAATAACCACCGGTAATAATTATGACAAATAACTAAACCAAATTCAACATAATACACCGACGGGGGGGAAGAGGTGGGGGGGGGGAGGGGGAGGGGAGGTGAGCATATTGCAAGAGGCAGAAGTGGAAGCAACATGCGCCAGGTGATGCTCTTGCTCAGCAACGGTCAACATTAAATAATGACGCCACAAGATAGAACAACAAAGGTGTGAGGCGATGTTGGTGTGTTCACATATACTCTAACTCATGTTTCCAATAAGAATTTATTGTTGGCTCGGGAATCTGTACACTAGTTGATTGACAGTTGAGAGGCGGGACCAAAGAGCTGAACCTCAACCCCCGCAAGCACAACTAGGTGAGTACAGACACGTACGCATCTTTCCTCAAGTGTTGGTAGTATTAGTGTGGGGGAGGCGGGGTGTGGGGGAGTGTGGGGGAGGCGGGGTGTTGGGGAGTTGTGGGGGAGGCGGGGTGTTGGGGAGTTGTGGGGGAGGCGGGGTGTTGGGGAGTTGTGGGGGAGGCAGGGTGTGGGGGAGACGGGGTGTGGGGTAGTGTGGGAGAGGCAGGGTGTGGGGTAGTGTGGGGGAGAAAGGGTGTGGGGGAGTGTTGGGGGAGCCAGCAGCAGCAGCTGCTACTCCACCAGAGGTCATCACCCGGTGTGCATCCCTCACCTGCTGACCCACATGCATCATGGCCAAGCGTGGCCACATTGCTAACTCTTTGTGCCAAGTTCATTACCATCAACACGAACATCTGTATGTGTCGTTTACAGGTGCCGTGAGCACCTGTGCTCACCCGCTGGCCCCCCCTCCCACCTTACATTCCCACGTTCTTGCCCCCTCGCCCGGGACTCCCTGTAGCCGCTGTCCTTATACTGAGACTGAGCCGAGATCCTGAGCCGAGTGTGATGAGTGTTGTGATGTAACACAACTGGTATTCTCCATGTTATAATCCTGGCTCATCGTTAACATCTGACGCAGTGAACATCATGCGTACGCAGCGTCCTTTGACGTGACGAGGAAAGAGTCAATACGTGTGCCCTTCTTTATTCTCTCTCTCTCTCTCTCTCTCTCTCTCTCTCTCTCTCTCTCTCTCTCTCTCTCTCTCTCTCTCTCTCTCTCTCTCTCTCTCTCTCTCTCTCTCTCTCGTACAAAGGCATCTTTCTCTCTATCTCCCACCAGTTCACTCGGAGGGTGGTGGGAGGGGGGGGGGTGAAAGCGAGTGTGGAGAACACTTGAGTGTTCCACTTCGAGTGACGCACTTCTCCTCTGGGAGCACCTGTGGTACACCTCGAGGACCTCCTGGCGGGGGAGACGAGGGGAAGGGCAGAGGTTTGATTAGACGCTGGGCGGTGGGTCTTGTGTTTACATGTGTACCTCACACACACACACAGTGTGTGTGTGTGTGTGTGTGTGTGTGTGTGTGTGTGTGTGTGTGTGTGTGTGTGTGTGTGTGTGTGTGTGTATGTGTGTGTGTGTGTGTGTGTGTGTGTGTGTGTGTGTGTGTGTGTGTGTGTGTGTGTGTGTGTGTGTGTGTGTGTTGTTATTAGTTGATTAACAGTTGAGAGGCGGGACCAAAGAGCCAGAGCTCAACCCCGCAAGCACAACTAAGTGAGTACAACTAGGTGAGTACACGTGGAGCCCTTATCTTGGGAGACACTGAGCGGAGATAGAGAAAGTCCTGTGATAAGGCGCCTGACTAATTCTGAAGCTGAGAGATATGAGTTAAATGAAAACACTAAATGAATTAAACCTCATGACATTCAATGATACGAAACAGGAGAGAGAGAGAGACATGATTACCCCATACAAAATACTCAGTGTCATAGACACGTACACAAACAAGAGAACAGATGGAAACAGAGTTGCCGATATAGAGAATAACAGAGAGAGAGATAATATGCACGGTGCCAGGGCATGTGTTGACGGAGGTACACAGAGCTTGGCTCTCTAAACCAGTCAACTGAAGATTGAAAAGCGGGACCCAAGAAGTGAGGCTTTGGTTCGATTCCCGGCCGAGATAGGAACAAGTGGGCAGTTTCACTCACCCAATGTATATGTTTACCTAGCAGTAAATGAACAGATACCTGGGAGTTAGACAGCTGCTGCGGGCTGCATCCTGGGGATGTGTGTGTGTGTGTGTGTGTGTGTGTGTGTGTGTGTGTGTGTGTGTGTGTGTGTGTGTGTGTGTGTGTGTGTGTGTGTGTGTGTGTGTGTATTCATCTAGTTGTATTCACCTTGTTTTGCTTGCGGGGGTTGAGCTCTGGGTCTTTGGTCTCGCCTCTCAACCGTCAATCAACTAGTGTACAGATTCCTAAGCCTCTCTCTCTCTCTCACTAGATTGAGAGAGAGAGAGAGAGAGAGAGAGAGAGAGAGAGAGAGAGAGAGAGAGAGAGAGAGAGAGAGAGAGAGAGAGAGAGAGAGAGAGAGAGAGAGTGAGTGAGTGAGTGAGTGAGTGTGTGTGTGTGTGTGTGTGTGTGTGTGTGTGTGTGTGTGTGTGTGTGTGTGTGTGTGTGTGTGTGTGTTTAATATATTGTAGATATAATTGAGAAAAAATAGGTCCGGACTCAGTACAAAAGACAATCGAGGGTTAGACAGGCGGGATCCAAGAGCTAACCGCTCGCTCCTGCAGGCATAAACAGTAAACACACACACACACACACACACACACACACACACACACACACACACACACACACACACACACACACACACGGCTCCTCTCCACCGACCCGTGTCGACGGACTAGGCTTACAGGGACGGGGATTGTACAATGCCACGGCACTGCGTCACCTGCTCCGCTCCGAGACCTTGAAAAGCAGACGTGAGAGGCACTGGGTGAATGACCGCGGAGTGCCAGCGTGTCCCAGCCCTCGCACCTGGCACTGGCCTCGACACCGAGCGCTCCCGGCCACCAGGTGGTGCTCAGGTCGCTGTGTGCGCACCAGTGTGTGTGTGTGTGTGTGTGTGTGTGTGTGTGTGTGTGTGTGTGTGTGTGATCGTATAGAGCTTATCAAGCGGTATTTATGTACACGCACACCTCGAACCTGTTTATGCAGAGCATCTGGTGTACTCTACTAATTGTGCTCAGGGCTGCACTAACGTTTTGTGAATACTGTTTCCTAATTTGAACATGAATTGACACCTACGTATGGTAGGAGCCTCACACCGCTTCGTGGGTGTTGTGAGGGAGCAGTGAGGGGTTGCCTCACAACACCCCAGCCTCAGTCGTCAGCTGTTATCACTGGTCCTCTCACTCTCCTTGTGTTTCTGCTTCATATTTCCGTCCTAACTACTCCGGCGGTACTATTTAGGGTTATATATGTGTTCTATACATCCGCACGTGTGTGTGTGTGTGTGTGTGTGTGTGTACTCACCTATTTGTACTCACCTATTTGTGCTTGCGGGGGTTGAGCTTTGGCTCTTTGGTCCCGCCTCTCAACTGTCAATCAACTGGTGTGTGTGTGTGTGTGTGTGTGTGTGTGTGTGTGTGTGTGTGTGTGTGTGTGTGTGTGTGTGTGTGTGTGTGTGTGTGTGTGTGTGTGTGTATTTACCTAGTTGTGCTTGCGGGGGATGAGCTCTGGCTCCTTGGGCCCGCCTCTCAACTGTCAATCAAATTAATTTTTGGACCCCCCCCCCCCCACACACACACAAAGAGCAAGAGCCAAAGAGCTAAAGCTCAATCCCCGCAAGCACAACTAGGTGAGTACACACACATAGGAAGCAGCCCGTAGCAGGGTCATCAGGGTGAAAGAAACTCTGCCCATTTGTTTCCGCCATCCCCGGGGATCGATCCCCGGACCCAAGGACTACGACTCCCTTGCTCTGTCCACTCAGCCGTCAGGCCCCCCCCTAAGAGTATGAGTGTGTACTCACCAAGTTGTGCTTATGAGGGTTGAGCTTTGGCTCTTTGGTCCCGCCTCTCAACCGTCAATCAACTGGTGTACAGATTCCTGAGCCCATTGGGCTCTATCAAATCTACATCTGAAACTATGCAGGGAGTCTGCCTCCACCACATTACTTCTCTCCTTCCCCCCCCCCCCCACATACACACATACACTGTGTGTGTGTGGGGGGGGGGAGGCCATATATCACACACCACAACACACACACACACACTGCACCACATAACACCAAACACCACACAAACACAGAAGAGACAGCGCCACACGGGGCCACCAAGCACACAACACAGAGGCACCCTCCGCCACCAGTATCCGAGACTCTGGCCATCCCTGCAGCTCGAACACGTTCATATTAAGTTTCACGGTCACACGGCTCTTGTTCTTGCCGTTCTTCCTGATCAAGTTGCCGTTCTCATTGTAACGCATTGCGATTGGTGGATGTTGTCCCTTCCGCATCTGTACCCATACGTCGGCTTCCCTGTTGACGCCAACTGACGAGGCACGTCACCCGCCTGAAGGTTCGGGATGGTAGGCACGCACAGGACTTGTTCGTTTCTTTTCCGGTTTGATCTACTGTGACAGGCATCAAGTTACTCCCCGTTCAGCTGTAAGGTCTTGTGGTGTTATTGTTTTGCCTTGTGTTGCAATGCTCCTGTGAAGTAGCGTATTGTTTTTGTTGCAACATCCTGCTTTGTTCTCTTCTCGGCAACCTAATGTATGCATCGTATTGAACTACAGTGTTGCACTGCAGCCTTACTGCAAGGGAACTGATGTTTGTGCAAGTAAACCACACACACACACACAATACAGGAGTAAATCGTTCACAGGTTTCCATAAGCTCCACAATTTGCTTAACCTAGGATTGAAACCTGTATATTATTTTTTCACTCGTCAAAGACTATCGAGAGAACTCTTCACCTCTATCAGCCTGGGTAAATACGGATGCTGGAGGGACCAAACATTACGACACCGAACCAACAGAAGCAAGAAACTCGAAGGCCGTCACACCGTAGTGTCAATCGTGTGCAATAAGCTTCGAGCTCACCGTAAAGCAGCGCTCACAAAACCACCGCTGTTGCACAGATCATCTCATGAAGAGATGATCTATGCAACATGACGAAAGAGAGGCTTGGAGACTTCAGTCACACAATGTTAGGCTTTCGTTATATCAGTGAAGAGAACTTCCGTTAATCTCAAGCTTGGCCGGCAATGCTTAAGCTTGCCTTAAAGCAAGCTTAGTGCATAGCCATGGTTAGACGTACGTACGTACACACACACACACACACACACACACACACACACACACACACACACACACACACACACACACACACACACGTGTCCCACCAGCAACTCTGCAAAACAATGACGACAAAGGCCCTCCTGTATCCAAGGTGAAGTTCGCCCGCCTGCAGCACAAGTCACCCCATTGTCAAGGCCAAGCATCATGTATATGGTCGGGAAACATACAACAATTAAGTGTCGATCATACACACTTACAATGAGGCCAACACTACACCTTACCGGTGCCGTCAACTCTTACTTGCACACTTAACACTCCTCCACCCTCCCCCCACTGAAAAAAATATTTCCATGAAAATATAGTTATGGCGGGACACCGGGACGGTGCCAGGAGGGTGCCCACAAGCGCTCACGTCACACATCACCAAGGAGGCCACAAAGTCATCACAATCCACAATGAATACTGTACGGTTTCCTATTCAGATGCCAGGTGTGCAGGTGGGGTGTGCAGGTGGGGTGTGCAGGTGGGGTGTGCAGGTGGGGTGTGCAGGTGGGGTGTGCAGGTGGTGGTGTGCAGGTGGGGTGTGCAGGTGGGTGTTCTTTGACCACCGGTTAATGCCTCTACTACTCATTATCACTCAAGAAGACGCACATAAGAGATGCGCACACACAGGTATGCACATACAATAATATCTGCATTAGTGTACACCTCCCCTAACCCACACACACCTGTACGGTACCTACACCAGCTGGTCTAGACACACGCCAGCTGGTCTAGACACACGCCAGCTGGGGTTACGCTTCCAGAATCTACGCTATTCACCGTCAGGCGTCACGACACAAGGTTCCGTGCAACAATGTTTGTAAACATTAACACGTGTCCTAGCAGCTCTCACGCCCGCATGCGTGTGTGTGGGTGGGGGGGAGAGAGGATGGAAGGAAGGGGGAAAAAGGGGGAGATGGTGGCTGAAAGGGAGCGGGAAAGGGAGCGGGAAAGGGTGGTGAAAGGGGTGGAGGGAAGGTGTCTGTATGTGCTTAGTTGGTGGTGGAGATCGTCACGCTCCGAGAATTTCAACACTACCCATGAAAAGTTATCAATGATCTGAAGTAAGTGGCTTCCACTGCTCTAAGTCTCCCCCCCCCCCCTTTGAAAAGCAAACAAAAGTGTTTCATATTTTTTTCTTCTTCTTCTTGGCTCTTTCGTCAACTACATTCTTAATTAATAAGACATTTGTTGTGTTTGCGATTCACTGTTTGATTTGACGTCCGATATACATGAATGGACCCGATGTTTTTTTTATTTTTTCTGATGTGGAGTTTGATGGTCTTCTTGCTTCTTCCTCCTCCTCTTCTCTCTCTCTCTCTCTCTCTCTCTCTCTCTCTCTCTCTCTCTCTCTCTCTCTCTCTCTCTCTCTCTCTCTCTCTCTCTCTCTCTCTCTCTCTCTCTCTCTCTCTTCTTCTTCTTCATTCTCTTCCCCCTCTTCCTTCCACCTCCCCGAAAGGACCGACAACAACTGAGACAAACAGCCAGGGAGGGGAAAGGAGTGTTTGTTTTTGAAGATGTGGGAGGAGGAGGAGGAGGTGATGGTGAAGTAGGAAGAGGAAGAGCAAGAAGACTACCTGACTTGGCACTCTATTGGCATCTTTCCCCACCCCATCCCGCTACACCTGGCACCCTCCCCAACACCGCCCCCTCCTCCACCACCCCAACGCACCTCCCTCCACGCATAACCCCCCCCCCCCACCGCCACCCCAGGCTAAGAAAACCTCAACTAGACGACACTAATCTTCCTCATCCCGCTTGCTCTTGCCCCATTCCACCACAACCTCTTCCACGCGTCCTCCCATCCCACCCAACACTGAACCATCCCACCCACAAACCCTCCTCCTTTTCTCCTGTTCACCGAGCAGTAAATAGGTACCTGGGAGTTAGACAGCTGCTACCGGGTGTATCCTGGGGGTGTGTGTATGTGCGCGTGTGTTAGAGAGAAATATATGAAGTAGATATAATATAGGAAAAATAGACTGGTTAGAAAGATCAAGAGATTATAGCTGGATTCTGCAGACACAAACAGTAAATAGTAAACATACACACATATACGTGGAATCTTGGAATAAAAATATGCCACAACGATATAAGGAAATTAATTAAGGAAATCTCTCCTGGACGAAGATGTGCTGGAGACAAAACTGGCAAATAATCCACAGATTGTAAATAGCTTTTCGGGCCCCAAGAACTATTCTTCCCAATAGGAACATACTGTTAATTGAGAATTAATTATTTATAAACATTCAGGACGACGAAGTAAAATTGCATTGTGGTTTAAGCACCCCGGGCCCCTTACTTCGTCTCCGAGCCCGGGAGGCCCCTTACTTCGTCTACGAGCCTCGGGGGGGCCCCTTACCTCGTCTCCGAGCCCCGGGCCCCTTACCTCGTCTCCGAGCCCCGGGCCCCTTACCTCGTCTCCGAGCCCCTTACCTCGTCTCCGAGCCCGGGGCCCCTCATCTCGTCTCCGAGCCTCGGGGGGCCCCTTACCTCCTCTCCACCCCGCCTGCATCTAACTGCAGCTCTGGACGAGGCAGGCGGCGCTTGCCAAGGAATTCATTCTGAATGAGTGTTTACGTAAGAGAGTGCATGGCGACACGAGGCCAGACACTTCTACGCCTCGGGTCATGCACTGGGCCCAGTTATAAACGTAAAATGATCTGCACAATCTTTAGAGTGATTTTTTTTTTTTAGAATGGCATGATGGAACACCGACGTACACTACACAGTGGTTGTAATGTCATGATGGAACACCCACGTACACCGACACAGCGGTCTATTTACATGCAAAAATTCATCTTACCTTTCAGAATTTTTGGTTTAAATCTCAGTAGGCTTGTGTATATATCTTTCTGTGGGTAGCGGTTGGAGCAGAGTGGACGAGGACTAGATCATGGTGGTGTCAGCGGCGCGGCACTCAGCTCCTGGCCTCCAGACACCTCCGTACACACACACACACACACACACCACGCAAACTCTGTTGGCGTTCTTGAGACTAAACCGGACACCTACACCACAGAGGCCAGTCCGCGACCTTCCGCTCGCCCATTGATGCACTCTACACTGCACTGATGTAATTATCCGCTGGGGAAATGCGCGTCACATTCCCATACTGGTTCAAGGTAGCTTTTTTCCGCAGTCAATATGGATTGGAAAT
This sequence comes from Procambarus clarkii, assembly GCF_040958095.1. NCBI lineage: Eukaryota > Metazoa > Arthropoda > Malacostraca > Decapoda > Cambaridae > Procambarus > Procambarus clarkii. Next base: position 21,882,690 of record NC_091180.1, on the reverse strand, counting down.
AAGTCACAGAAGTTTCAACGCTCAAGCATAGTGCTGAGCGACTTGTTCAGTTGACTTCCCAGCGAGTTGAGCATTTACATTATCAAGTTGATGGACCACGCGCACTTCGTTCACCGTATATTAAGTGTTAAAACAAACTGAAGTTGCTGAACAATGGCAGTACGCCGCACGCAGCCCTGAACTTGAGAGCGAGGGTGTGGGCCGGTGGTGAGGGGGTGAGGGGCGGCCAGCGGGCGTGTGATCACTGTGTATTGGAACTCCAGCAGTGGCCGCACCGCCGCCTCCTGCAGTTGTCGCACCTCAGGCACGCCGCAGGTGCCAGCTACCGCCCGCCCGCCCGCGCTATCATAATTACCCCCACCGTGGCACCCATCCACCAGGGGCACCCATCCACCAGAGGCACCCATCCACCAGGGGGCACGCACATGGGGGAAACAAACCCACCAAAGCACTTATCCCCAACCACCAAGACACCCATAGTAAACAAACCCAAGACCGAGGCACTTCCGAGGGACTCACTAGGGAACTCACCAGGGAGGACACTAACGCACGAACTGATGGGGAACACAACCCCAACGAGGCGCCCTCGGAGGACACAAACGTGGGACATACACAGAGACTACCCCCCATGGAACTCTCCAATGCAGGTGCTCACAAGGGGCTCCCAGGGTGGGAGTATGTTTGTGGGACAAACACACACACACACCTGGGGTTGGGGCACTACCCTTCTGGAACACAACTGGTCATGTTTGTTTACTGTGCCCGGCGCCCCCACGGCACACGGCGCCCGTGTCACAGAGCCACGCGCCCCCGACTCCAGTCATTCCTCTACATCACTACAATTCACGGTGCTTTGATGTTTGTTGATGTTGCTGGGGTGATGAAGGTCTCGGTAAATACCTGGGCGCCTGTGGTACGTCTATCATTCACAACTCCACTACGGGCTCACCATAGCCCGTGCTACTTTGAACTTTTTGTTCCAGGTAGCGAATCTTAAACAACAAGAACGTGGTACGTCAGAAGAGACGCACTCAGCCAACCACGACACCATAACATGGTGTCGTGGTGGGCAGGTGGGCAAGGGAGTAAGGGAGGGAGTGGGGGGCGGTGGCACCGTTACTCGTACACAGTGCCACTACGGTGCCAAACATGCTCTTATCCCCCTGACCTTGACAACTTTATTCAGAGAGAGAGTGAGTGAAGTCCGGGGCTCGATCACTGGCGCACGTCTTGGACGTCTCCCACATGCTCTGCCGTCTCCCACATGCTCTGCCGTCTCACACATGCTCTGCCGTCTCCCACATGCTCTGCCGTCTCCCACATGTTCTGCTGCCTCCCGCATGCGGGAGAAAACAGGACAGTGCATCACTTTCGCGAGCCGCTTCCATTTTCTAGTACAACAGTACTAGAAAACTGATGAGCTAAATTGTCCGAACCTAACCTAACCGAGGATCCACGAATAGAAAACGGGACATCACGTCAATATTGGTGCCAGCGGCTGCGATTCTTAGTACATCGTTTTCTGGCCTTAGGGAGATTTATACGTTAAAATGCAACGTAGTGTTGGAGGGGGGAGGGGGGGAGGGGTGATGGGGCGCGCGCGGATACACAAATGTGTTTACAGGGGGTCGAGTGATAGCTCCCGAGCCCCGCCTCATCAGCTACCGGTTGTCTAAGGCAGTCACTCCCGACATGCCGTGTCTTAGGGAATAGATCATTGGCGGAGGGGGGAAAGGAGGGAGGGGAGTGGAGGGAAGGGGAGGGGGGAGGAAAGGAGGGAAGGGGAGTGGAGGGAAGGGGAGTGGAGGGAAGGGGAGGGAGGGGGAAAGGAGGGAACACAAGTAGAGTGCAGCCAGGATGCGTGACGTCACTCGCTCACGGTCGAACGTAAACACCGCGACCGATTGTGGCTGCTTATTCGCGCCACCAGGCCAGCCAGGGTGTCCTAGGACCAGCCAGGGTGTCCTAGGACCAGCCAGGGTGTCCTAGGACAAACTAGGGTGTCCAAGAACCATCTAGGGTGTCCTAGGACAAACTAGGGTGTCCAAGAACCATCTAGGGTGTCCTAGGGCTAGCTAGGGTGTCCTAGGACAAGCTAGGGTATCCTAGGACCAGTTAGGGTGTCCTAAGGCCAGCTAAGGTTTCCTAGGACTAACAAGGGTGTTCTAGAACTAGCTAGGGATGTCTTAGGACCAGCTAGGGTGTCCAAGGACCAGCAAAGGTGTCCCAAGGTTCCTGTTGGGACTTCGGGACTTCAGATCAGCTGATCACCACACCACCACAAGGCCACCTTCCCTCACAAAACTTAGCTACCCCCCCACCTGCCCCCCCCCACCGTCCACCATTCTCGCTCCTTCACCTCCCCCACACCCAACCCAGTCCACCGTCCACTCTCACTATCCGTGGACGACTAAATTACTGACCAAGGTTAGGGAAGGTCACCGTCGTTCTGCTCACCTCACACCTCACACGTACATACGTACGTACGTACGTTCGTACGCGTGGGTGCGCGCGCGCGCGCGCGCGCGTGTGTGTGTGTGTGTGTGTGTGTGTGTGTGTGTGTGTATGTGTGTGTGTGTGTGTGTGTGTGTGTGTGTGTGTGTGTGTGTGTGTGTGTGTGTGTGTGTGTGTGTGTGTATGTGTGTGTGTATGTGTGTGTGTGTGTGTGTGTGTGTGTGTGTGTGTGTGTGTGTGTGTGTGTGTGTGTGTGTGTGTAATCATGTTTTACTCTAATTCTAGAAGACATTTTTTTTTTAAGATCGAATTAACTTAAAGATTAGAGACTGGCCTTCTGCCCTACGAGGCACAACCACCTCCGCTGCCCAATCTGGCCATCAAGGTCAGCCTGGGAAGCTACAGGCGTCCACGGTTTTAGGGTCAGACCTCCTGTTACTTTTTATAGGCGCTAGTGAGGTCATGTGAGGTCGCGGTCACCGTGTTGGGGTTATTGTAAACTGGAGTGTCCTAGGGGGGTGAGCTGGAACAAGAGGAATACGCCCTCTCCCAGTGTGTATATATAGGCCGCATACCTGCTCCAGATTACTACGGGCTCACCATAGCCCGTGCTACTCGGAACTTGTGTTTCGAGCAGCTGAATCTAAGACAACAACAACTGGTCAAGATGGCCCCTTCTCCACCTCCGTCTGGACTCCCTGAAGTGGGAGGGAGAAGAGACAGGAGTTTTATTTTTATTATAGAAATGGGATAATAATCGGCGAACATCATATTAGTTTGTCCGGGAGTAATATTGGTCCCCACTATCTTGAGGTTATCTTGAGATGATTTCGGGGCTTTTTTTAGTGTCCCCGCGGCCCGGTCCTCGACCAGGCCTCCACCCCCAGGAAGCAGCCCGTGACAGCTGACTAACACCCAGGTACCTAATTTACTGCTAGGTAACAGGGGCATAGGGTGAAAGAAACTCTGCCCCAGAGCGCTGTCCAATCAGCTGCGAGGCCCCCCCTGTGTGTGTTGGGGGGGGGGGGATTTCACTTTCACGAGGAGAGCTTGTGAGAAAATCAGGGATGACCTCTGACCTTGACCCGTAGATTAGTGACATGTACACCTTCCTGACCTCACGTGACCTCCTTCCCCCTTGACCTAGTGCGGGGACGGGTCATTAGACACGAAGGTCATCTCGGGATATTTACTGGCTTAATATAGAAGACTGTGAATCATTAGTCACAGAACATTATAATAATAATAATAATAATAATAATAATAATAATAATATTTTATTTAGGAAAAGTACATACATAGATACAGTTACAAACATACTGTTGGATTTATAGATAAAGCTCTAGTACATACAATACCTAAAGCCACTAATACGCAAAGCGTTTTGGGCAAACATCTGCTCAGTAGGGAACAAACTGGCACATATCCCCATTTAAAGATAGAAAAGAGCCAGATGTTTGGAATGCAGGCGATGAGTCACAATAACGTGGCTAAATTATGTTGACCAGACCACACACTAGAAGGTGAAGGGACGACGACGTTTCGGGCCGTCCTGGACCATTCTCAAGTCGATAGTGACTTGAGAATGGTCCAGGACGGACCAAAACGTCGTCGTCCCTTCACCTTCTAGTGTGTGTGGTCTGGTCAACATGTTTGGAATATAACACACGTGAATTATTATAAAACAAAATTAGAATGTAATCAACTGGTATAACTAAGATAGATATATATCGTTGCTAAGGGATACCTGCTCATAGTATCTAATCAGAGAGGTCGAATTTTGTTAAGAGAAAGTCCATTGACATCTTGCTTCGCCACTGCGAGGAGACCTTCAACACGGGGTTACTGACTGATAGCACACACACACACTGGGGGGATGATAAGGGCCAAGGGGGTGCCATGGCGTCCTTATCGACCTGGTGACGAGGCACTGATTCTTCTGGGCCCCTGACAACTCTTTTTATTGTTGTGAATCCAGCGACAGACACGTGCTCAGTCTCTTAAGATAACACCACAATATAGCTATTGGCCTATAGCAACTACTGGTGCGACAGTACACACACACACATACACACGCACGCACACGCTCTCTGTCTCCGTCTCCCTGTCTCCCTGTCTGTCTGTCTGTCTGTCTGTCTGTCTGTCTGTCTGTCTGTCTGTCTGTCTGTCTGTCTGTCTGTCTGTCTGTCTGTCTGTCTCTCTCACACACACAAGGACAGTTTCTATCAGCTGATGCCTCTGTTCATCTATTACGCACCAGTAAATTGATACCTGGCACCTGTGTGTGTGTGTGTGAGATAGAGAAAAACATATTGTAGATATAATAGACAAAATAGGACGTGAGTCAGTACATGAGACAACCTCGACGGTTAGAGAGGCGGGGTCCAAGAGCTAAGAGCTGACACACACACACACACACACACACACACACACACACACACACACACACACACACACACACACACACGCACACGCACACACACACACACACACGCACACGCACACACACACACACACACAAGAACAAGGAAATACACGCAACTGGGAACTTTCCTGCTATCTACTCATCAATATTAATTATTAAGAAGAACAAGAAGAACACTGTAGTCTCAAGTATGAAGGGAGAACATGTCCACTCAAGACGTGACACGTTAAAGCATTAAGACACAAGCAATAAGAACTGACATGACCATAAGAGGGAACGGAGGGAGGGAAAATTATCAGGGGAAAGCACCAAGCCACTACGACTATACATCACTGGCAAGGGGTCGGGATAAGGATTTAGGATGGGACGGGGGAAGGAACCATTCAATTTGGGGATTGAACACCGACCTGCAGGACGCCGGTCAATAACAGCGACCATAACACCATAAGACATGACCATAAGACATGAGAGATGGTCTAAGAACCTAACCGTCAATCTGAACGGAGTATTTGCGCGCCTTTATAAGAATAAATATTAATTGAAATACTCCACTTAAATCTTCACTGAAATAATCACGTTATTATTAAATTATATAAGAAACATTCCAAGAACCCCCCCCCCTCAATGGAACCCTATAAATAACAATCGTACTTCATATTTTACAATGTATTTGTTATCAGTGGTTAATGCCGCGGCGGCATAGGATACTCGCCCGCAAGAAGCTGTGATTGGCGCGCTGTATAACACTGTAATGACCCGAAAATAGCGTGATATCACTGGCAGGCCTGCCAGAGGCTGCCAGATGCGCAGTTGTTCCGGATGTAAGTGTAAGGTAGTAAGTGCCTTACTGCCTGTTCTCAGTAGATCTAAGACTACAGGAAGGGGGGGGCCGAGGATGGGGGTGCACGCCCCCGCCCGCCCCTGTACTACGCCGCCCACCCATTAATACGACGAAAGAGAGTAACTAGTTCCTCCTTGTGTCGACACAACAGCACTCCCCAGTGCGACATTTTTCCCAGTGGACCCCGGCAGTGTTGGGTAACTTCAAGATCAAGGTCGGGGTGCGCGCGAGGGTGCGCGCGAGGGTGGGTGGGTGAGAGTGTGTGCGTGTGTGTGTATATGCGTGTGTGTGTGCGTGTGCTTGCGTGCGCGTGCGTGTGTGTGTTCGCTGGCGTAGTAGTGCTCCCATAGGCGGAGGTAATGATCGTTGAGAAGGCTGTGATCAGCATTCTATAAACAAAGCGGGTGGCAAATACAAGGCCCACAGAAGTATAATGTAAGGTCGTCTCTTTCATACCCAAGACGGAGGAAAAACTTTGGATCTCCCGAGTGTGCCAACCACGGAACTGAAAACCGGCAAAAAATTACAAATTTTGTGTATACATATAATATTTGTATTGTAATGTCTCTGCAATGGTGCAACTTGGGAGTTAATGGGTGGCGGGGAATTTACCAGCGAGAGAGAGAAAAAATAGGAGGAGGAAGAGAAGGAGAAGGTTGAAGGGGGAGCTTGCTGGCCCCCCCCAGGCCAGAGAGCCTGGCACCATAGATCGCACCATAGGTGGCACCATGGGTGGCACCATGGGTGGCCAGGGTGCGGTGGTCGGGAAGCAAGATATGGACGAGTGTGTGTACACAAGTGATGAATACTTCAGGCTGTCAGAGGCTCACACGACAAGTTTTTACTGTCTTGATCTCATCCTCACCCACACGCCTTATTGGCCTCTTCTGGCTACACTCCAGCAGACGAAAGTAAGCTGTAAGTCTCTACACAGTAAGGGTCATATCACAACCACACTTATTATATCCTCCTCATCTGGAACAAGTAACATGATGGGGAAAAGGAGCCATGCGGATAATCCATAAGCAAAAAAGAAAGAGTTGTTTGCAAAAACAAGTATGAAAGGGCGGGTATGGTCCGTGGGGCAGAGTAGGATAAGGTCTCTTGTTCTCCGCGGGAGGGCGTGGAATAGGACCTTACACCGGGGCCAAAGTGGAGCATCCGTTCCAAGGACACCGACCATCTTGCCTCCCGGCTGTCCTTTCCGCCTATTAGGCAACCCCAGGTGAGGCGCAGAGGGGGCGTGGCATCTCCTACCTCTTAACAAGTGATGTATGCAGTCACGAACTATGGCCAGACTAGAGTACTTGTTGGCCAAGTGGCCCAACGTGGCCACCAGCGGCCCTGCCGTCGTCCTTACTGTCAGCTGGATCATGTACTGCTCCTACACGTGGCGACTTGAGCCTCGCAGTAAGAATTGTAAGAATTGTAAGGAGCGAGGAGGTGCATCTTGCTTCCTACTGGTTACGAAAGTGAAGACGGAACTCTGCCAGAGGGGGACTTATTTTGTGTATGTCCTCAGCCAGAGGACATACCCCGCCCCACAACCTGCGGCCCTTCAAGTTGTCGTTCACAAGACACCTTCACTCTGCATTCATCTCACTCGCTACTGAGCCTCGGTCTTCCTGTCTCCCACCACCTTCACCTGTAGTCACCCGGCGCCTCCTCATTGCTCTCTACTCTCGTCTTCAGCTCCTCGCCAAGCTGTCGCCGCTCCTCCTATAGTCACCTCCGTCCACACGTGAATTTCCGTTCCCTCTCACCTTCACAATGCAGATTCATGCCCTATCCCTCGTCGTCTCCTTTCCCTACGCTACCTTCCCATTCCTCTCTCGGCCTTTCCCTTCCCTTCCGTCTCCTCCCTCCTCCTCCTTCCCCTTTCTATCACCTCCACCCCCTTCCCCGTCAGACATTCTCCCCCTCCAGGCCCGTCTCCAGCACCTGGCATCGCGCCCGCCGTCCCTACCAGACCTCGCCCCGCTCCTCCAGACGAAGTAGTCGAAGACCTCACGTATTTACGCTCCATTCATGAAAAAGTTTAGCTGCATTGCCTTTGTCGGTGCAAGAGTTTGCAACAGGAGGACTTTATGTCGCAGGAGAAGGTTGACAGCGAGGATCCTCACTCCCAGGCGAGACCTCCTAACCTCCCATTGCCTTATGAACCAATTGTCCCTGCTTTGTCCAGGGATTTTGGGGTTTAGTTCCTTGCCGACGTCGCTCTCTCATCAACACGGCTGACATGCAGATGGCGGTGAATGCAGCCGCTTTTTGTTATGGAAATAAACGGGCACACAAAGGAACCTATAGTGGGCTAGGGTGCTGATGGGAGCAGCTGTGACCCACGCTGTCAGCTGTGACCCACGCTGTTAGCTGTGACCCACGCTGTTAGCTGTGACCCACGCTGTTAGCTGTGACCCACGCTGTTAGCTGTGACCCACACACTGTCAGCTGTGACCCACACTGTCAGCAGTGAACCACTCTCCGATCGTAGAGACTCGTTCATTATAATAAGGCGACCCGACAACCTGTCCTTACACTTAATGCTTCCAAATTAAAATGCTTTAGTATAATTTAAATAACTCGAGGATCTCGGTGGGTTTATATCTAGGCCTGAGCAGGGAGGCAGGCCTGTAAACACGGTACTCCATGCAAATTAACCATCTGGGATTCGAAGCCCGGCCGTCTTTTCCTCAAGTTAGCTTCCTTCCGATCGACAAAGATTAAGCCACCCAAGAGGTGGCACGGGCATGAATAGCCCGTAACTCTTCCTTCCGTATATATATATATATATATATATATATATATATATATATATATATATATATATATATATATATATATATATATATATATATATATATATATATATATATGGGGGCCCCGTCCTGAGCTCGGGCGGGGCTGAGGATGTCACAGGGGGGCGCGCGCCCCGCACACTCGCGGACCCTAAAGGTCAAGGGTTAGAAGCGGCTGCTCAGTTCATGGTCGTAAAATAGTGCGTGACCTTGGAGGGGTTGGGGGGGGGGGGGGGAGAAGGGTGTGGGAGGACAAGCACGCCTCTCCACCTCCTCCACGATTCCCCACCTCCCACACCCCCCCACCAAACGACCCTCACGACCCTGCCCTGCACCCCCCCCCCGTCCAACACCACCACCAAACGACCCTCCCCACCTGCCTGCAGCACTACTCTGGGCCAATCATTGTCAATTCCTCACCTTCCTCGTCAACGACTCTAAGCCTTGTGTGCTTATATTTCTGCCATCCCCGGACCCCTCCTTGTACGTCTCCCGGCCGGCACGCCCTTCTGTCACTCACCAAACACCTCAACTCCATCACTTCACTATTTACTGATTAGTTAATCAGTAACTCACATTTCCTCAGCTTGAGACCTCGTGGGCTCCACGCCCGTATAACAGCACCTTTCTCTCTCTCTCTCTCAAAAAAAGAAGGGTCTGCTAACTTGCTCTTCTTGAACGGAGTTGAAGTGGCTCCTCGACGCCCTTGGAGGAGCTCGCTCCAGAGGGAAAATATCAAACCCGACCTAATTAATCTTTTTAGATTGATCCAGTTTTATGTCGTTGGTGTTCTAGAAGAGCTTAGTGTGGGCTACTAATCCGTTCTAAATCATCACCTGTGACTGCAGGGAAATGAGGGCTGGTCGGCATCATGCCTCGTCTACCAGCCTTGTTGTATTGTGGGTTTATAGTTTAATCATTCTGGCGTTTGAATTCCTTATCGAATCTGGCCTTCAAGTTGCAGATGGAGGTGGCTTCCGCGACTTCATCCCTAAGTGTACTCCACTTGTTGACCTCCCATGTACGGTACGAGTATTTCTTTACATTTCGTCGACTCCTTTGGGTTTCCAGCTTCCATTTTTGTCCTCGTGTCCTATTTTCTTTCAATTTAAGGAGGCTGTTCTTGGCCAACTTGTCCATTCTTTTCAGATGTCGGCTTGAGTGTCTACCCTCATAGCTTAAACCTTTTAGCTCTGACACCAGTCTTGTGGTAAACCTTTTTGTAAATTTCGATTTTAGTTTCATGCTTCACAAGGTGTGGATTCCAGGTCGGTGCTACATATTCCAGTATTAGTCTAACTAAATCTGTGTAGAGAAGTTTGTGGCTTCCGAACTTCTAACTCAAAGTACAGCAAGAGGTAAATTATTTAGATGATTTCTTGTAAGATAATTGTCTTTATTTGGAGGACGTTGCAGAGTGCCAGTTGGTGAGACACTTGTGTTTCCTGATAAACAGAGACTGTACAAGGTGTCGCGTGGTGGGAGTATGGCAGGTCCTCCGGCGTGTGTCTGATGAGTGTTTTACTGCGGGTGTTAATATGGTTTATGTGGGTTATATTTGTGTTGGGGCCCCTGAGATTATCCAGGGACTATTCAGCCATAAATTTAGATGAATACAGCCAATATATTTTGTTAACGATGGGTAATTATATTGAATTGTGATCTTTTTTTCGGAAACATCCCTGATTCCAAATTTCACAAGACCAGTCTGATCCCAGGGAATGCTTGGGGAAGTAGAAGACCTCTCGAAGCATACTACAGGTGAACTACAGGTAAACCTGCTAGCCACTCTGATAAGGATCTGATAGTCGTGCTTAGGTGGCAGTCGATCACAAGACCCTGGTGAACGCAGGCTACAAGCCACACAACGAACGACGTCACAAACCAAACTGTAACATTGATACAGACCGTTGACATTGCTTACAGCCCCAGTGTGACCCTTGACCCCGGCGACCGAGGCACTCCACCACTCCCAGGACATTATCGCACCCTATGAGGGATTGCGAGTTACTAGGCAATATTCCCTATATCAAATTTAGGTAACTCTAGGCTCTTCCACTCAGGAAACATAATGGAGCACTTAACCTTGAAGTGAGTGTGTTATTCACGCTCCAACTTCCTTGACCTAACTCTCCACATTTGTCATTGATTTTCACTGTTTTATGCATCATCACATCCTATCCCCGAGTGCGTGCGGGCGGGCGCGGGCGCGTGCTTGCCTGCACCCCCTCGCCCTCCACTACCAGTGCGACCTTGGAGACGGTTTTTTTTCGTGCGTCCGTCGTCTCATACTGCTGCACCTCCGAGCTGGCGAAGGTCGGACACGTGCTTAGCGAGGCTCTTGTGGTGTGCCTCGCATCAGGCTCCTCTAACACGACCACTGTGGTGTGCCTCGCATCAGGCTCCTCTAACACGACCACTGTGGTGTGCCTCGCATCAGGCTCCTCTAACACGACCACTGTGGTGTACCTCGCATCAGGCTCCTCTAACACGACCACTGTGGTGTACCTCGCATCAGGCTCCTCTAACACGACCACTGTGGTGTGCCTCACATCAGGCTCCTCTAACACGACCACTGTGGTGTACCTCACATCAGGCTCCTCTAACACGACCACTGTGGTGTACCTCACATCAGGCTCCTCTAACACGACCACTGTGGTGTACCTCACATCAGGCTCCTCTAACACGACCACTGTGGTGTACCTCGCATCAGGCTCCTCTAACACGACCACTGTGGTGTACCTCGCATCAGGCTCCTCTAACACGACCACTGTGGTGTACCGCGCATATCAGGCTCCTCTAACACGAGGCGGGCCCGGCACCGGACTTCGCTATCCTCAATCTTACCTACAGGAGGCCTCTATATACATTTGTACCACACACGGTTCTGGTGCTTGCATTTGCCTCGGGCACCTGCTCCACCCCTCCTCCCAGGTAAAGCTTCCACAACACCGGTGGTGGTGATGGTGGTGATGACGATGGTGGAGGTAGTTATTGGTGGTGCTGGAGGTGGAGGGTGAGGTGGAGAGGCCGCCGGAACATGGCTGAGGCTCCGGTGAACACGCCATCATTTCTCGGCTGGAGGAGACCCCGTCGGGGACGTTCTGGTCCTTGGCGCGGAAATACAACCATCTAGCCAGCCATTCATCCAGTCAACCAGTGAACCAATAAAAGAGCTAGGCAGCCAGTCAGGCAGCCAGCCAGGCAGTAGCTAGGCAGCCCGCCAGGCAGCCCGCCAGGCAGCCAGCCAGGCAGCCAGCCAGGCAGCCAGCCAGGCAGCCAGCCAGGCAGCCAGCCAGGCAGCCAGTCTGACGAACACAAGAAACCTCTTAGTTCCCAACCTTCGTCACAAAGTTCCACGGCATCATTCCAAAAAGCAAAGACTTAATGTTTAGTAAAGCCAGCCATAAAGTGACATAGTTTACCTTTAAACTGAGTCATTACTAAATGTCTCAATTCTCTTTATAAATCTCTCCTGATTCTCTACATCTGTCATGACAGACAGATGTGAAGTGCCCGTGGACGTCTCCCCAACACTTGTGACTTGTAAAATGTCAGCCCACGCCTCCCATACGTGTGTAAGCGTTCCAGTTTACCTCCCACTGGTGTGTAAGCGCCCCAGTTTACCTCCCACTGGTGTGTAAGCGCCCCAGTTTACCTCCCACACTTCATAACACGAACAACCGTCCCCCCCTCTAGTTCAGCTGCTTGGGCACTTTTCAAGTGGCATTTTCCTGTATCAGCAGTTTAGACTATTACATTTGCAATACTTGCCTTTCACTACCACATTACAGCACCTGCCGTCCACTACCACATTACAAGACCTGCCGTCCACTACCACATTGCAGGACCTGCCGTCCACTACCACATTACAGCACCCGCCGTCCACTACCACATTACAGCACCTGCCGTCCACTACCACATTACAAGACCTGCCGTCCACTACCACATTGCAGGACCTGCCGTCCACTACCACATTACAGCACCCGCCGTCCACTACCACATTACAGCACCTGCCGTCCACTACCACATTACAAGACCTGCCGTCCACTACCACATTGCAGGACCTGCCGTCCACTACCACATTACAGCACCCGCCGTCCACTACCACATTACAGCACCCGCCTTCCACTACCACATATACATGGCGGTGGTGCGCGCTGCTAACCACGACGATTAATCGCTGCCAGACCTGCAATCCTCGAGCCAGTGAGGACGGGGTGTAACAAATAAGTTAACTCTGTACCATAGACAAACCTGTTCTCACCCCCTTTTTTTTGGAGGGGGGGGGGAAGGGGGTCTGTCTGCAGGGAACGAGCTGCAGTTCTCGGGCCCCATCAGGTATCTGGTTAAGCGACTCCCGAGTTCACTCTACTTTTTGTATTTTGTAAGTTGTGACCAAGTCTCTTCTTGCCTTTCCATTTTATAGTGATGTAAGGGTCTTAGTTATAACTAATTCTCGTGTTATAGCTCTCTTTGTTTTATTCTTTTCTGTGTTCATTGAGGTGAATGTTTCTTTTCTGGTGCTGCAAACTCTGAAGCAGGTCTCATGTAGGTGATGAAAACTTCCATATAATTTTATGCATTCAAATTTCTGAAGCGATAAGGGAGGGGGGTGGGTGGGAGGGGGGGGGGTGTGTGTGTGTGTGTGTGTGTGTGTGTGTGTGTGTGTGTGTGTGTGTGTGTGTGTGTGTGTGTGTGTGTGTGTAGTGTGTGTGTGTGTGTGTGTGTGTGTGTGTGTGTGTGTGTGTGTGTGTGTGTGTGTGTGTGTGTAGTGTGTGTGTGTGTGTGTGTGTGTGTGTGTGTGTGTGTGTGTAGTGTGTGTGTGTGCACGCATTTATCTGCAGATTGGTGGCTTTACAAGAAGCGCGCCGGGACATAACCAGCGCCAGAACTGACTCACCTCTACATCAGGCTACATCAGGAACGGCTCACTCTCTCGTTTCTTTAATTCTGTGTCTGTGGCATAAAGTTCAGTCAGTTAGAAGCGAGGTGTTTGTGGCCTTGAGCTGGGCGAAATTACTTTCTGCTTGGGAGTTTTCTTGAGTTGCTCCTGCATGCCTCTGCATCCGCTTCTCAAGTCGGTGACGCCACCAAGATGAAACAGCCGACTGTAGGAAGTGTCATGCCTCTCAAGCTGTTGGATAATTCCAGAAAGTAAATAGAGGGAGGTGATTTCTTCAGTACCTGTAACGTGTTCGGTACCCGTTTTGTGCTGTACCTCACCTCTCCCCTCAACTGCACCTCATTCATCCCCTCAGCTGCATATCATTCGTTTCCTGCTGCACCTCTCCAAGGGGCCCCCCTCCCCTCGTTCCCTGCTGCTCCTCACCCCTGCCTCCCCCTTGCTGCACCTCTCCAACCAAGTGCGGCCTCTGTGCTCCCTGTGCAGGGATGCACCTACCTGAGAGTGCCTCAGGAGATACGTAGCTTCACCTTCAGACAGCTTAATAAGCAACTAACTTTGTCCTACCTCTAGCTGGGATTAGCGGCTAAGATAAAACGGGAGAGGTCCGTCGCGGGACGGCGATTTGGCGACACGGGTGTGGTTCTCATCTCCGTGTCCTGTCCGTGTCCATTGAGTGCCAGCCGGCAGTCCTGAGCCAGGGAGTTGGTGTCGGGTCCGTCACTGACCTCTAGAGAGCACCCCGTGTCAGGGGGCCTTGATGGGACCTTCACTCACCATTCCTTCCTGCATGGCGTCCGGCGCAGCAAGGAGGTCCTGGGGGTGCCGGGGGCTTGGGGAAGGTCACCTTGGGACGCGCAGCATCCTCCGGCCGGGTTATCACCTGCTGGGAACACACCCACACCCCAGCACCGTGGCACTCTCACACCCACCCCTTCCTGGCCCCCTTCGCTTCCACCCAGCCGTTGAACGCTGCTCTCTGATAAGTTAATGCAAGTGAAGAAGCATTGCATGCATCTGGCATCATCTTGGTGGCCCAAGACGCACCTTATACTGCTGCAGTGTTTGTGATGTTTTAGTATTCACCTTGAAATGTCTCGCCTGCCCGCCTCGAGGACGTCTACTGTGGAGCAGAACAGATATTCATAGCATCGGAATTTACGTGACAGGAGCTACCTACACAACCCACCACACTGTCGAAGGTCGCCATGACCAACCACAGGAAATGTGGCATCGTAGAGCCTCGCCCTCCACCCACACCATCGTAGAGCCTCGCCCTCCACCCACACCATCGTAGAGCCTCGCCCTCCACCCACACCATCGTAGAGCCTCGCCCTCCACCCACACCATCGTAGAGCCTCGCCCTCCACCCACAACAAAAATACCGCCCCGTACTAACGCCGCTCGCCTGAGAACTTCATTTGTTGCACTTGAGGATGCTGCACGGGTCGTCCGTGCTACTGTGAAGTGGCCCGACACAGTGGCCCGATACAGTGGCCCGACACAATGGCCCGACACAGTGGCCCGACACAATGGTCCGACACAGTACCGACGAGTGGCAGTAACAGCAGCGGGGGCAGCAGCCGAGGAGCCCTGTCCGACGCCTGCAGACACTGCACCCCTGTCCTCCCACTTGTCTGTGTTGCATTGCGTAAAGGTGACTTTGGAGGTGCGAAGTAAGGCGGGGAGGTATCGTAAGAAGGCGCCAAGTCTTCCAGACTTACGATACCTGAGGTGGTCAGGCAGGTGTGTGGGGTTTTACTTCACATCTGACAAACCTGACATACAAGTCCCCTACTTACACATTTACCAGGAAGAAACAAGAGGACAACGCACATTTATATATATATATATATATATATATATATATATATATATATATATAGAGAGAGAGAGAGAGAGAGAGAGAGAGAGAGAGAGAGAGAGAGAGAGAGAGAGAGAGAGAGAGAGAGAGAGAGAGAGAGAGAGAGAGAGAGAGAGAGAGAGAGAGAGAGAGAGAGAGAGAGAGAGAGAGAGAGAGAGAGAGAGAGAGAGAGAGAGAGAGAGAGAGAGAGAGAGAGAGAGAGAGAGAGAGAGAGAGAGAGAGAGAGAGAGAGACAGAGAGAGGGAGGGAGGGGGGGCGCAGTTCTTTTTCACATAAATACGCACGCCCACACATCATACACGCCCGCAGGTTTACCTACACAGAAATACAAAAGGCACTCACGCACCCTGCCAGAGCAAGGTGGACGGCAGCGCTCCCTCTCCCCCGTCCCTCCTCGTCCTTCCCGTTGTAGCAAGGTCGGTGATGCCCACCACGCAGGCCGACCACTTCTTTGGCGACCACACCCTCAACCCTCCCCCCCCCCCTCCTCGTAAACAAACCATGGGGTGGAGTCCAGATGGCTGTACCCGCAGGTGGGGATGATGCTATGAACACGGCTCTTCCTGGACCGCGGTAGGTGGGTGTCACGAATCTTCTTCTACATTGGGTAAGGGGGGGTAGTAGGCCGGATTTTCCAGCCTAGACCGACAACCAGAGCGCAACTCCATAGTCTCCTGAGACTGATGGATGCCTGCTACTACTACTACTAGGCCGGATCACGACTCCTGTACGTGGGTAGGATGAGCAAGTTGTTCTTTCAGGCAATGGACATTAATTTTAGGTCGTGATGCTTCCCTGGACATTGTTGTGAGGAACTACTGTGGTAGCCTGTGGTGCTAGGGACCTATGGCGTGTGAATGTCTTTGAAGGGAGTGCTATATGAAAATGGAACAACCTGTTCTCTTTATAGCACGTCGCATGTTGACGTATACCTAAAGCCAAAAACTTATGTACAAGAAAATGGAAGGGGCTCTTGAAATTGACATAATGCCACGGTTTTCTGTTCATGGGTGCCCTGGTAGGTTAGGGTAGGATACTTCAGCACGACAATTTCTTGGCGTTGGGAAAACTCCCGAGAACTGGCTGCAAAAATTAGCGCTGTTGGATTACAATCGCTTGGTTCTCGGGTCAGTTTCTGGATACGTCTTGTGAAGCGTCATTGCTGGGTAAGAGGACCTCCATAATCCCGAGAGGTTCCCCAACAAGGGGAAACCTAACCACTCTGTAGTTCCCCTTGGCAAGCGTAACCAGTTCTCAAACCTAATACGTTATCTACCATTGCGTCAAACTTCCGGTGCTTCAGTGAAATTACAAGCACCTCAACACCATCGAGGAGGGCAGGAGGAAGGCGGGGCCCAAGAAATGTACACTTCACGCACCTCCCCGACGCCGCTAACAAGTCATCCTTCGCGCGGCAATCTTCCCCATATTTGCGCCACCTGCCTCAATACCACGTCCATCCAACACACGCCGCCAGCTATCCAAGGTTAACTCCAACTTGGCAAGATAATCCGATAAATCGCTTAATACTTTATTATTATTATTATTTTTTGTGGAATGTAATTTTCTCAAGCCCCTGCGCAGATTTTCTTCAAATGGTTAGAGAGTGAAGGGAGGGTTGGTCGTGCGTCTGGCAGCGCCACTCTGGCCTCAAGGTGAACCACAACAAACAGCTCGCGTCTTCGCTCATCCTGGGACAAAAACTGGCGCGCAAGATGTCACCAGCAGTGACCATCACATTATTAACCATTCTCTCCTCACTATTCCTGCGTTAATAGCTTCTTCTTTCTTATATATAATTCATATGAAAATTATTATTGCTGGAACTTTCTTTTCAGTTAACGACAAGAAATTGTTACTTGCAGTAGTTAGTAATGATATAACGGGGGCACCACCAGAATTTTTTATATTTTTAATACAATATGAAAGCCTACTATATCTACAAGGTACCGAGTGTCAATATAAATATATTATTTCCCGTTTTTTGTGGTGTTTAGAGAAAATGGAGATCGTTGGAGGAAATGTTATTGTGCTCAATCATGACCATAATGACACAGATCTGTACCAAGAAAAAGACAGCTTTAAGCAGCTTAAACTGAACACACTTCCCGAAAACTGGGAGCTGTCATTTCCTGCGTCAGTAGGAGTGAGGCGAGGTAGTTACCAGGAGACGGTGCTGTGTGTGACGATAACACCTGGGAGGGACACCAGGACACGATAGCACCTGGGAGGGACACCAGGACACGATAGCAACTCGGTTATGAGACAGAATGAAGGAATGCTGCCCATCCTCCAAGAAACGAGGCCGTTGTACACACACACACTTTAGGCGGGCCCAAAGAGCCAGAGCTCAACCCCCGCAAGCACAACTAGGTGAGTACTAGAGGGGAGTACTGGGCAAGCCCAAGTCTGTCTGTCTGTCTCACACATAATTAGCCACAATGAATAATGTAATCGCAAAGTTATTTTTACTATTGTTATGTCGTGTATACGATGAATAACTGAAAGTCTGTTGAACAACAAAGGATAACTAAATCCCCATTTCAGACTGTATAGGAGTCGCTGGTTGTCGGAAAAGGAGCCAATGCTACTTAAGGGGGCGCATGGGGGGAGGGGGGTTGATCCCCATACGATTACATATCACTATGCAAAGTTGAATGAGGCTAACCGCGAGCGTCTTGCCTCCATCCTCGAATACAGATAAAAATTGAAATTGAAGTAAGTTTATTGAGTTATAAATGCACCCAAAGGGATGAGGTAGCTCAAGCCGTACAGAGGAGAGGGCAGGAATCCTCGCGCCTCGGGCTGCACCACCTTATGCAATAACCATTTCGTAGCAGCCTTAAAATTATTAACCGGGCGGGGCCGGTTATTGAGAAGGAACCGGCAGAAAAACCTGGACGCTGGCTTGCGTTGACGGGACCCGGGGGGGGGGGGGGGGAGGGGGAGGACTCTATATAGGAGGACCTCTCCCTCCGGCCTGGCCCCACCCGACCCCTCCTCCTCCTCCTCCTCCCACGCCTGGTACATCTTCTCCTAGTCCTCCTCCTCCTCCTCCTGGTCCACCTCCTCCTCCCAGTCCACCTCCTCCTCCTCCTCCTAGTGCACCTATGGCAGCTCCTCTTTCCCATACACAATCATGCCAATTCCTCGTCTTCCGTGCACCTCCCTCCCGAAAAAAACTATCGCCCAGGGGAAGGAGGGAGTGATGGAGAGAGAAAGAGAGAGAGAGAGGGAGAGGATGGTGAGAGATGCGACGCGCGAACCATGTAGATTAGCAGGCGGAGGAGGTGGGAGGGTAGGTGGGAGGGTAGGTGGGAGGGTAGGGTGCGTGACACGGGTCGGGTGGCCTTGGTGTGGGTGTGGCTGGTGGGCCGCCCTTGAGGCACCCAGGAGAGGTGGGACACACCCACCCCGCTGCTAGGGGGCGGCAGGGAAGGGTGGGGCTGGAATGGGTCGGCAGAGGAGGTAGGGGTGTGTCGGTGAGGGATAAGGTAGGAAGGGGGTCACCATAATCCCCGAGGAAGAGGTGACGGGAGGGGAGAATACTTGACAGTGACAATGTAGAGTATAAACATGGTAGTAGTAGTAGTTATAAAAGTTGTAGTAGTAGTGGTAGTTGTAGTGGTAGTAGTTATAAAAGTTGTAGTAGTAGTGGTAGTTGTAGTGGTAGTAGTTATAAAAGTTTGTAGTAGTAGTTTAAAAGTAGTAGTAGTGATGGTAGTAGTAGTAGTTATAAAAACTGTAGTACTACTGTGTAACATATTTTTGGGCACTTCCTTGGTACTAAGTGTTGTTTCCTAATGGCTCAAGCCTCCAAAGTATAGAAAATGGCAGTTATTCCCCACAAACCTTGTTTAGTGTGAGCAGGACGACCTGTCCTCCTGCCACCAGCGCTCCAGCACTCCAGTCGCTTCCAAGCACTCGGAGACGCCGGTAGCAGCTCGCGGCTCGCGTCCAAAGCTGCATGCTGCTCCGAAATGGGAAGAGGTCTCGGTCTCTCTCGGTCTCTCTCGGTCTCCCTCGGTCTCCCTCGGTCTCTCTCTCTCTCTCTCTCTCTCTCTCTCTGCACACCTCAGAGAGCATTACAACAGCATCTAATCCTTAGCCGGATTTGCTCGATATATTCTGCGTCCGGCTGGAAGGTCATCGGAGACTGTAACAAGTTTCCACTGCTATCTTTATACCTCTGTGACAGGTAGGGGGACAGACTACCACAGTTCCTTCTCGAGGGGAAGGACCAGCGGCAACAGGGAGCCACTGGCAGGCCCCAGCAGGTGCTGTGTACACCAAATGGGATTTTATGCAACAATTTGTTACAGCCTGGAGTAAGGAGTCTGCAGCCTTCAGGTACCTTCAAGACGTCTTCTCCTAAGCTTTCTGAAGCAAAAGTTAAAGAGGAGTTGAAGTTGAAAAGTTAAAAGAATGAGTTGCTATAAAAGTAGCAGTAATAGTTGAAGTAGTAGTAGTACTGGTAGTTGAGGTAGTGGTACTGGTGGTTGAGGTAGTAGTACTGGTAGTTTATTTGTTGTCAAGTTAGGTTTAGTTACAAGAGATATAGTTAAGTTAGTTTTGTTCTTCGTAAGATACAGTGGGAGGTTTAACTCCTAGATGGAAGCTGTAATTTGGCTAAAATATTATTGTGCACCACGTATATAAGACCAATGCTCAAGTATGCAGCAACAGTATGAAGTTTCACGTATTCAAGCCCACGAATAACGTCGAGAATGCTACTGGGTTTCTCACCGGCTTTGTATAAAAGTAGAGGTGTAATAAATACGGAGAAACATTAAATGCAATCAATATCTTTTCATAAGAGAGAGAAGAATCACAGGGGAACATGATCACAACATACTAGATACTTGAGAGTACTGACAAGATGAACCAGGACTGGAGAGACCAGAACGAGAGGGAACAGGGGGATGTTGAATAAGTAAGAATGGTCCCTCTCCCGAACACCACAGCCGTTCCCCCACCTTGCTACGCACGCACGCACGCACGCACGCACTCATGCAACCTTAAACTGGCACCTTGGACAATGAGGTGGCCAGGGTCTCCCGGGCGGGGACAGGTGGCCCTGGACGTCACCTTGTAGTGAGGGTGTGGTACAGGGTTGGGGGTCCGGGGGTCCCTGGGAGTCCCTGGTGGTCCCTGTCATGCTGTCAGGGACAACAACGAGGGGACCTTACCTCGTGGTGCCCTCAGTGTCTGTGTTCACCTAGTTGTGCTTGCAGGGGCTGAGCTCTGCTATTTCGGCCCGCCTCTCAACTGTCAATCAACTGTTACTAACTACTATTTTTTGTCCACACACACACACACACACACACACACACACACACACACACACACACACACACACCAGGAAGCAGCCCGTAACAGCTGTCTAACTCCCAGGTACCTATTTACTGCTCGGTAACAGGGGCATCAGGGTGAAAAAAACTTTGCCCATTTGTTTCTGCCTAGTCCGGGAATCTAACCGGGCCAAGGATTAAGAGTCCCGCACGCTGGCCACTCAGCTACCAGACCCCTTGTGTGTGTGTGTGTGTGTGTGTGTGTGTGTGTGTGTGTGTGTGTGTGTGTGTGTAAGGAGGAGAAACATGTATAAATGTATTAACTATACACAGGTAGGAGTGGAGGCGGCAGGCGCCCTTATACCAGCGTAAGTCAATCGCCCTCAACCTCTACTTGAAGGAGCCCCAAACATGCACGCAATGTGAGTGCACCTGAAGGGTGGAGAAGGTGCTCACTCGCCTGGCGATGGACGGCACTAGTTCACCTAGGTGTAGGAGAGTGTACTGGTGGCGCACTGAGGTATAACTTGCAGGGGCTGCTTAGGGGCACTGAGGTATACCTTGCAGGGGCTGCATAGGGGCACTGAGGTATACCTTGCAGGGGCTGCATGGGGGCACTGAGGTATACCTTGCAGGGGCTGCATGGGGGCACTGAGGTATACCTTGCAGGAGCTGCTTAGGGGCACTGAGGTAACCTTGCAGGGGCTGCTTAGGGGCACTGAGGTATACCTTGCAGGAGCTGCTTAGGGGCACTGAGGTATACCTTGCAGGAGCTGCTTAGGGGCACTGAGGTAACCTTGCAGGAGCTGCTTAGGGGCACTGAGGTAACCTTGCAGGGGCTGCTTAGGGGCACTGAGGTATACCTTGCAGGAGCTGCTTAGGGGCACTGAGGTATACCTTGCAGGGGCTGCTTAGGGGCACTGAGGTATACCTTGCAGGAGCTGCTTAGGGGCACTGAGGTATACCTTGCAGGGGCTGCTTAGGGGCACTGAGGTATACCTTGCAGGGGCTCACGGGAAGAGACATATGGAAATAATATATAGTTAATAAACACATTCACTCATTTTCTTTAACTTAAGGCCGTCATATGTGTGATCCTAGAAGGTGGATATGATAACCTGGGGTACAGGTGTGGCAAATGATACAGGTGTGTGTGACCCAGGGTTTGGGTGTGACTCAAAGGACAGGTGTATGACAGGGGACAGGTTTTACACACGTGTGACATGATACAGCTATGACTGAAGGTTCAGCTGTCCGACACAGGGGACAGGTGTGGCGCAAGATACAGGTGTGGCACTGGATGCAGGTGTGAGACAGGGAACGACTCAAGATAGAGGTGGGAGTTAAGACACACATGAATCTAGTTCCAAGTGTTACACAGATACAGGTGTCATTCAAGGTACAGACATGACTCAAGATACAGGTGTGTACAGTGTATACACCTGTATCTTGATCCAGAGTGTACAGGTGTGCCACAGGGCTCAGCTATAGCTCACCGAGAACAACAGGAAGGAACTGAGCCATTCAGGTAACATTCCTCGCCCCTCCGCCCACCCCAAGGACCTCATCGCAGGTTACTGCCTCCAGGAAACTGAGGTTATACATGTAACGTGTGAGTACCGGTGGGGAGTTGGGAGTGCCAGGGGGCGCTAACGGGGTGCCGGGGAGCGCTAACGGAGAGCGAGGGGTTGCTAACGGAGTGCCAGGGGGCGCTAACGGGGTGCCAGGGGGCGCTAACGGGGTGCCAGGGGGCGTTAGGAGATGCCAGCTGGTGCTGGGGAGTGCCAGAAAGCACTAGAGGATACCTAGGGTTGATATATCGTGCTAGGGAGTGCCAGGAGAACAAGGGGGTGCCAGGGAGCTCTGAGGGTGCCAGAAGGACTAGGGGGGGTGCCAGGGGCGCTAGAAGATGCCACTGGGACTAGGGACGCCAAGGAAAGCTGGGGGGGGGGTGCCAGGGAGCCCTAGGGGGCTCTTTAGGTGCTAGTGGGCATTTTGTTTTTTGGTAGGTGCTCCATGGCTTTGTGTGGCTTATGGCGTTGACAGCTTCCAGGGAGCACAATCACTGATTGTATCGTATCGCTGTGTGATGTGAGTGTAGGGGAGAGAGAGAGAGAGAGAGAGAGAGAGAGAGAGAGAGAGAGAGAGAGAGAGAGAGATGGGGTTGGGGTTTTAGAGGGTGGGGTGGGGGGAGGAGAGGGGTGGGGGGCGTGGGAGCCAGCAGGGGCCGTGGTTGAGGGGGGTCTGGGATCAACGTCCGACGATGGCCGCCTTCTGGGTTACTGGGTCTGTGTCGCCTGGCTAACACCCTCCTCCTCCTCCTCCTCCTTCACACACACACACACACACACACACGCAAATGCACACACATTAGGTGAGTGCATGGGGTGGAACACGAACAAGGGGACATAGGTGGAAACTGAGTACCCAAATGAGCCACAGGGGCGTTAGAAAGAACATTTTCAGTGTCAGAGTAGTTAACAGATGGAATGCATTAGGCAGTGATGTGGTGGAGGTTGACTCCATACACAGTTTCAAGTGTTGATATGATAGAGTCCAGTAGGCTCAGGAACCTGTACACAAGTTGATTGACAGTTGAGAGGCGGGACCAAGGAGCCAAAGCTTAACGCCCGCAAGTACAACTAGGTGAGTACTTCTGTTTACATCTGTACATGTGGTTGTTGACACGAGTGAAGAGGTGCAGTTATGAGGGCGGTGGTGCCAAGTGTCGTCAGGGAGAGCAACACACGCTGCAGTATCCAGCAAGCACAAGTACAGGCGAGGTATGCGGCCGGCGCATGACGGCAACGTCGGCCCAACGGGTCGACGACGTCGTGGAGAAAGTACCAATAGCGGAAAAGTTCACAGCTTCGACGCTCCGTGATTGGCCCCTTGCACGCGTGACGTCACAGTTCCAGCCAAATGTAGGCCGAGGATTAGATTTAGCGGGGAACCCTTTCGTGCTTTTTTCACATCACCCTCTAATATATCCCGCGTTCCTCCTCAATGATAAGAGTTATAGTACAATATATTTTCGCCGAGGATTCTATACGTCAAAATGGGATGTAGTGTTCGAGAGGATAAGATATGCGTAACTGTCACTTCAGGAGTCTACGTACGCTAGATGCACGGCGGAGTGCCGTGTCCTGCCGCCGTGTCTACGGTCACTGAGGACCGCCACTAACAACGGTCCAGGAAGGCTCTTGCTTCCCATCCGGTGCTTGTCCTACTTGGCGCCCTTTCTTGCCAGTTGTCACTCGTCTGCACCGTTATGTACCCCCATCCTCCCTAGCACCGGTACCCCCTCCCCCAGCAGCACCGGTACCTCGCCCAGCAGCACCGGTACCTCCCCCAGCAGCACCGGTACCTCCCCCAGCAGCACCGGTACCTCCCCCAGCAGTGTCTAAGGTTAGACCATTGTCAATGTCATGGTCACCTGGAGAGCGAGATTCTTACATTTAAAATCTTTATATTTTTACTCGTGGTGCCGTACCCTAGCGGTGCCGTACCCTAGCGGTGCCGTGCCACCATTATTACCAGTGCCATAACAACATTCAACCAGTAAATTCCATTAGGATTGCTTCGCTCTTTCAATATTGCAGAGAACCTTGTGTCTTAATCACTTTCTGTGATGCATTTTTCCTCCCCTTAACTTTCCTTGTTATACCACCTCTTGCTTCCCCCTCTCCCCTGCTCCTCCCCTTAGTATTCCCCTGCCCCTGCCCTTAGTATTCCCCTGCCCCTGCCCTTAGTATTCCCCTGCCACCATACCCCCCTCACCCTCCCCCTCCCCCGCCTTCCTCTCCTCTAGAAGGGAGGCAGCGGCCGGTCAGTGAACTCTACCTCGATGCTCTACTTCTTCCAGGTCTGGAGAAGTGGTGCCCTGGAGTAGTGTGGCCCTGGTGGTGGTGGTGGTGGTGTGGCCCTGGTGGTGGTGGTGGTGTGGCCCTGGTGGTGGTGGTGGTGTGGCCCTGGTGGTGGTGGTGTTGTGGCCCTGGTGGTGGTGGTGTGGCCCTGGTGGTGGTGGTGGTGTGGCCCTGGTGGTGGTGGTGGTGTGGCCCTGGTGGTGGTGGTGGTGTGGCCCTGGTGGTGGTGGTGTGGCCCTGGTGGTGGTGGTGGTGGTGCTGGTGGTGTGGCCCTGGTGGTGGTGGTGTGGCCCTGGTGGTGGTGGTGTGGCCCTGGTGGTGGTGGTAGTGGTGTGGCCCTGGTGGTGGTGGTGGTGGTGTGGCCATGGTGGTGGTGGTGGTGGTGTGGCCCTGGTGGTGGTGGTGGTGTGGCCCTAGTGGTGGTGGTGTGGCCCTGGTGGTGGTGGTGGTGTGGCCCTGGTGGTGGTGGTGGTGTGGCCCTGGTGGTGGTGGTGGTGGTGTGGCCCTGGTGGTAGTGGTGTGGCCCTGGTGGTGGTGGTGGTGTGGCCCTGGTGGTGGTGGTAGTGGTGTGGCCCTGGTGGTGGTGGTGGTGGTGTGGCCATGGTGGTGGTGGTGGTGGTGTGGCCCTGGTGGTGGTGGTGGTGTGGCCCTAGTGGTGGTGGTGTGGCCCTGGTGGTGGTGGTGGTGTGGCCCTGGTGGTGGTGGTGGTGTGGCCCTGGTGGTGGTGGTGGTGGTGTGGCCCTGGTGGTAGTGGTGTGGCCCTGGTGGTGGTGGTGGTGTGGCCCTGGTGGTGGTGGTGTGGCCCTGGTGGTGCTGGTGGTGTGGCCCTGGTGGTGGTGCAGGTGTGACTACTGTTACCGGTAATGTCCAAGGATGGGTTGCGTGGTTTAGGATTCAGTGTTGTGAGGGTGGTAGAGGAGGGTCGTCGCAAAGGTGGTGTTGTGGGCGCCTTCTGGTCCCTCAGGACCCTACCCCAGCTCTTGTCTCATGGGGACGGAGGGCTGACGAACGGGACCTGGAGAGCAAGAGGGAGGGTCAAGATGGAGGGTCAAGAGGGAGGGTCAAGAGGGGAGAGAGTCTGGAGATGAGAGAGAAGGAGAGGGGAAGATGAGAGGTGACGGCGTGCATAGTGAAGGCTTACAAGCAATTTACCGAGTAAGATAAGTTGAGGATTGGCGTAACCAGAGATAGAGAGGTCATACTGCGTGTTCTAGGATGATATGGCAGGTAGCGTGTGTTGGGTATTAGCGCCGAGTTTTGAGTGCGCGTAGTGTGGCGGGAAATAGTTCACTACCATGTGTGTGTGTGTATTTACTATTTGTGTCTGCAGAATCGAGCTATTAGCTCTTGGATTCGCCTTTCTAACCAATCAATTTTTTCCTCTATTATGTCTACTACATATATTTCTCTCTAACACACTCAGACACCCCCAGGAAGCAGCCCGTAACAGCTGTCTAACTCCCAGATACCTATTTACTGCTAGGTAACAAGGAGGCATTCAGGGTGAAAGAAACTTTGCCTATTTGTTTCGAACCCGGGCCACAGAATTACGAGTCCTGCGCGCTGTCCACTCAGCTATCAGACCCTCCGTGTGTGTGTGTGTGTGTGTGTGTGTGTGTGTGTGTGTGTGTGTGTGTGTGTGTCTGTATGTGTGAATGTTCTTATGTTTTACATGTCAATAAATTAGTGTGTACATGAATGTGTGTGTGTGTGTGTGACTGGCTTAACCCTCTCCCCCCCCCCTCCCAACACATCCACCATTCAGACCCCAGTCAGTCATCACCATACAACCATAGTTTACCCTCCCACCATACTTCCTTCCCCTTCCCTCTTTCCCAGTCCCGTTACCACTCCCCTTCACCCCCTCCCATCGCATGAAAGGGAGGAAGGAACATGGGGGAAAAGAAGGGGGTTCGCAGTTGGGGAAGATAGCGGATCACTCCCCCACCCCCTCTAAACTCCGCCATCTTGGACCCTTGGTGATGGGTAAAAGAAAGGGGGATGGGGCTAGTAGGTGGGTGGGGGGGGGGGGGGATGGGGCTAGTAGGTGGGGGGGATGGGGTTCTTTTAGCTTCCCCTCTTTTTTCCAACTTACTATACACATATCGACCCTCTCACCCCCTATCCCCCGTCCCTCTAGACCTGTCCCTGGCCCCGTGCCCCAAGACCCGTCCCTGGCCCCGTGCCCCAAGACCCGTCCCTGGCCCCGTGCCCCAAGACCCGTCCCTGGCCCCGTGCCCCAAGACCCGTCCCTGGTCCCGTGCCCCAAGACCCGTCCCTGGCCCCGTGCCCCAAGACCCGTCCCTGGCCCCGTGTCCCAAGACCCGTCCCTGGCCCCGTGCCCCAAGACCCGTCCCTGGCCCCGTGCCCCAAGACCCGTCCCTGGCCCCGTGCCCCAAGACCCGTCCCTGGCCCCGTGCCCCAAGACCCGTCCCTGGCCCCGTGCCCCAAGACCCGTCCCTGGCCTCGTCCCCTACACGCTAGAACCTTCCACTTAATTGCCCTTCTTATAGTTGAAGCTTGGTAATCCTTCAGTTTCTTACTAACGGGTGACGCAAGCCGCGTTACTGGCAGGGTGACGCAAGCTGCGTTACTGGCAGGGTGACGCAAGCCGTGTTACTGGCAGGGTGACGCAAGCCGCGTTACTGGCAGGGTGACGCAAGCCGCGTTACTGGCAGGGGTGACGCAAGCTGCGTTACTGGCAGGGTGACGCAAGCTGCGTTACTGGCAGGGTGACGCAAGCTGCGTTACTGGTAATGACGTGATGATATTGGGTGACGCTCTCTGCGGCGTTTATCTGCGGCAGTGACAGCCAGCGTGGAGGAAGGAGACTGCGGCAGTGACAGCCAGCGTGGAGGGAGACTGCGGCCCTGACAGTGACCGTGGAAGCAAGTGACCTTTATGACGGCGGAGAAAGAATGCGCAGCAAAACCCCCGTCGCATGACGCAGGATCACTTGTGGATAACGAGCAGGAGTGAGGGTGTGCTGGGAGGTCGTGCAGGGGGGGGGGGGGCGGGAGGTCGTGCAGGGGGGGGGCGGGAGGTCGTGCAGGGGGGGGGGCGGGAGGTCGTGCAGGGGGGGGGGGGCGGGAGGTCGTGTGTGTGGGGGGCGGGAGGTCGTGTGTGTGGGGGGGGGGAGGAAAGGTCGTGTGTGTGGGGGGCGGGAGGTCGTGCAGGGGGGGGGGCGGGAGGTCGTGCAGGGGGGGGGGAGGTCGTGCAGTTGGGCGGGAGGTCGTGTGTGTGTGTGGGGGGGGAGGTCGTGCAAGGGGGGCGGGAGGTCGTGCAGTTGGGCGGGAGGTCGTGTGTGTGGGGAGGGGGGTCGTGCAGTAGCCGGGGGGGGGGGGTGAGGAGAGGTTGTGTACTGGGGGTGAGGGTGGTAAAGAACCGCTAAAGAACCCATAAAGCACTACAAGATACCATATATAAATGTTGAAGTCCACTACGGGCTCACCATAGCCCGTGCTACTTGCAACTTTTTGTTCCAAGTAGCTCAGTCTTAAACTACAACAGCCATATATACCAATAACAACCACTTATTTAGGAAAGAGCCACATTTACCGGTAAGAGCCACATTTACCGGTAAGAGCCACATACACCGGTAAGAGCCACATTTACCGGTAAGAGCCACATATACCGGTAAGAGCCACATTTACCGGTAAGAGCCACATATACCGGTAAGAGCCACATATACCGGTAAGAGCCACATATACCGGTAAGAGCCACATATACCGGTAAGAGCCACATATACCGGTAAGAGCCACATATACCAGTAAGAGCCACATATACCGGTAAGAGCCACATATACCAGTAAGAGCTACATATACCGGTAAGAGCCACATACACCGGTAAGAGCCACATATACCGGTAAGAGCCACATATACCGGTAAGAGCCACATATACCGGTAAGAGCCACATACACCGGTAAGAGCCACATACACCGGTAAGAGCCAGAGCAACACGGTAGGAAAAGATGACATAAATGAAGGAACGAAGAGTCTCTCAGCCAGGCAGGCTGTCGGAGCCTTGACATTGACAGTGAAAGAAGCCCTTCCTCCTCTCCCGTCCCCTCTCTCTATCTTTATCTCCGTCTCTCTGTCTCGCTGTATCTGTCTGTCTCGCTGTATTTGTATGTCTCTCTGTATCTGTCTCCTGATGTTGAGTGAATTATCACCTGTCATCCGGTTCATCCAGGAATGTATTTTTAATTCAGCAGTGTCTATTTACCAGCAGAGAGAGAGAGAGAGAGAGAGAGAGAGAGAGAGAGAGAGAGAGAGAGAGAGAGAGAGCTAGCAATAGCTCTAACAGACACACCGGTGCTATATATAGCTCCAGGGGCTTGGCTATAGTCCTTGAAGCTTCTGGGTCGTGGCGGCCCACAACAGCTGCCAAGAAGGAAAACAATTAAGACAAAAGATGCAAGACGGAACAAGGAACCCCCCAAAGAGGTGTTTCTTGTCGAATATGTTGGAGTGTGAAGCACGAGAGGTAAACAGGCAGCAAGAGGGAGCTGGGGGTGCGGGTGTTGGGTAAGTGCAGCACGAGGAGCTCAGAGATGGGTAAGGGCGAGAGGTGGTGATGATGGAGAGGGAGGGAGGGAGAGAGGGAGGGGTGGAGTGCTGTGGAGGTTTTGTTACTGCAGAGTCAACGACCTGACTGGCCGTGCTGGACCCTCCCTCACCCCCCCTCACTCCTACCTTCTCTCTCTCTCCCCCCCTCCGTCACTCCTACCCTTCCCCCACTCCCCCTCCTCCCCACTTTCATACCTCTCCTCGGCTTATTCCTGTTATGCTGGCCCCCATTCTCAAACACTCCCCCCACCCACCTCACTCCGTTTATCATATTTACGCTTCTACGTCAAGTGCTAATCTCTATTGAACCCCTTTCGGATTTCATTATAATCTCTTCTGTGAGAAAACCCACTGGGGCTGTGAGGCGGCGCGAACCCGCAACCGAGGCATTGCAAGTCGCATACTCTACCACTGTACCATCAAGACCTGTTATAAAGCCATACTACCGGATTTCTGCTGAAATCACAGAAGTTCTAGAAGCCTCTCCTGAAGCCAGTTATACGTGTGACCTCCAAGCACTCGGGTGAAGGACAAAGACCTTCACCACCGTACGACCCAACTTCAGATACACACAAAAATCACACTAAC
This sequence comes from Procambarus clarkii, assembly GCF_040958095.1. NCBI lineage: Eukaryota > Metazoa > Arthropoda > Malacostraca > Decapoda > Cambaridae > Procambarus > Procambarus clarkii. The sequence goes on along the minus strand of NC_091180.1, from coordinate 21,853,092 downwards.
GTTGTGTTTATCAATGAGAAAATCTACATTTAATTTGCTCATTGATATATATCCCGTTAGTGTGATTTTCTGCGTTGATCTGTTCTATGTTGTGTTTACTTCCTGTCAATATGGCTCCCGTCTCAGGCTTATGGAAAGGTTACGGGTATCCGTCCTTATATGCGTCTTAATCCGTATGTATTTACGTCTCATCCTCTCTCTCTCTCTCTCTCTCTCTCTCTCTCTCTCTCTCTCTCTCTCTCTCTCTCTCTCTCTCTCTCTCTCTCTCTCTCTCTCTCTCTCTCTCTCTCCTTCACACCGCCATCTCTGCTCGTACCTTCCCTTCACCCCTCGTGATTGTCTTGTGTCTCTCCTGTCATCATTACTCCTATTATGTGCCTGTTGGTCCTCCCAACATGTCTATGCCTGGGTTGGCATCTTACTGTAGCCGCCCGCTGAGCTACGTCACGTTATTATTGGGATTGCTCTTTATTCTCGCTGTTTATTTACACTCGTCTTCCCAGTGGTCTTGTTTTGTTTTATGATAACGGTGCAAGTAATGCTCTGCTTGCTGGAGTGTTTACACCCTGCTGGGCAGGCTAGACCAGGCTGGGGCATCTCTTGTGACACCGCTGGCTTGCCATTTCTGTGGATTTACATCTTTAGTTGTACTTCGCTGTGGCTTACAACGGTGCCTGCAGAACTAAGTTGTTTAAGCTCTCGCTATAATTCCTCGTGTCTGTGTCCTCTCGGCTGAGTGCGGGGGAATTTGTATTTTGCACTTTAGTAGTCTTCAGTTTAATGTGTTTGAGACGAGGGCAAGATGGTTCAATTTCTTGACTTACGTAACGAGATGACAGGTCTTAATGTGTATTGTGCAAGATATTCCTTTAAAAATCATGCATATATATATATATATATATATATATATATATATATATATATATATATATATATATATATATATATATATAAATGCACTGAACCCGATAAAACAAATGTCTACAAATAATGTAGCATACAGCAAGAGGTCGTGGCTACATATCTCAGGCAGCGTTGGACTCTGGAGTAAGGAAGGTGGGGGCTGGAGCAAGGGAGGAGGGGGGTGGGAGCTGAAGTATGCTAGCAGGAGGGAGTATGATAGCAGGAGGGAGGGGGGGGGGCTGGACTATGGTAAACGACATTCATGTCACGCTGGTGGTCAGGAGTGGTGCTACGGGTGAGGACACGAGTCCCTCACAGCTCTCTGATCATTGGCGGGCTGGAATTTGCAGGCAAACTACTTGTGGCCGCGTTGAAATCTCCGAGCGTGCTTCTGCAGATTCTCAGGTACACCCAGACCCCACCAAAACGCACCCCCACTCGGCCAACTCACTCGCCCAACTCACTCACTCGCCCAACTCACTCACTCACTCACTCACTCACTCACTCACTCACTCACTCACTCACTCACTCACTCACTCACTCACTCACTCACTCACTCACTCACTCTCCCCGGCCTCCGAACGGCATTACGCTCTGGCAAACACAGCCTGTAAGACCGAGGCACTAAACAATGCTTACTGGTCACTAACTCATCGCCTTAATTTCTTGACCCGCTCTACCTCATACACACACACACGCCCGCCCGCGCGCGCGCACTCACACGTTTACATTCGGGAAGTGATGTGGTGGAGGCTGACTCCATACAGTTTCAAATGTCGATATGACAGAGCTCGAGAAGCTGAGAAATCTGTACACCAGTAGATTGACGGTTGAGAGGCGGGACCAAAGAGCCGAAGCTCAACTCCCGCAAGCACAACTAGGTGAGTTCACGTACGTACGTACACACACACACACACACGGGTCGAAAGAGCAGAGCTCAACCCCCGCAAGCACAAATAGATGAATACAAATAGGTGAATACACACACACACACACACACACACACACACACACACACGCGCGGGCCTCGCAATTGAGTGGACAGCGCTCGGTGATTGTAGTCCTGAGGGGCCCCTGGTTTGATTTCCGGCAGAGGCCGAAACAAACGGGCTGAATTTCTTTCATCCTGATGCCCCCTGTTGACCTAACAGTAAATAGATACCTGGGAAGTAAAGACAGAGAGGGGGGCTTCCCTCCCCCCCAACGCCTGCGTACCTGGATTGTACCTGAATTGGGTTCTAGGAGTTCTTCTACGCCCCAAGCCTGGCCCTGGGTCAGGCTGGGCTTGTGAGCGCATACACGCTGGAGGGTTCAGCGCCATCTTTGTTGTACTCTACAACACATCCGAAGTCATGTACTATATATATCCACAAAATTATGAACGTTTCAGATCTCCTTAAGGCATTTTTTTGGCATATCTTGTAAGCTTCCCAAAGTATAAGAACATGTCGACGTTCGACAGTGGCCGAGCGCTCTAGAGTTAACGACAGACGGTACTCGACGGTACTCGACGGTACTCGACGGGTGTAGGAAGGAGCGCCAGCGGTCGATGCGGTTAGGTAGCGGGACCTGGAGCCGACCCGACCGACCCGGGTAACGGGAGTGTAGCAGTCGTCATCCAGACCCCCCCTACCCCAGCTCCCCCCACCCCCCTCCTCCAGGCTGCCACGCCCTCTACACACACACACCTGCCCCTCACACATACACATATACCACGCAAATGACACATGTAACCCCCCTCACACACACCATACATACACACACACACACACACACACACACACACACACACACACACACACACACACACACACACACACACACACACAGCTGGAGTCCATACCTAGTTAAACACAAGACAAAGTTAGAGAAGATTCAGAGATATGCCACCAAGGTGAAGGTGATGAGGCGGCCAAGGTGAAGGTAATGAGGCGGCCAAGGTGAAGGTGATGAGGCGGCCAAGGTGAAGGTGATGAGGCGGCCAAGGTGAAGGTGATGAGGCGGCCAAGGTGAAGGTGATGAGGCGGCCAAGGTGAAGGTGATGAGGAGGCCAAGGTGAAGGTGATGAGGCAGTCTTACTCACACATTTTTGATGACTATTTCTAGGCAAGACGACCCGTGATGGCCAGCCTAGCGGCGTTGACACATCAGATGCACAAGATGAGCGTGGACACGAGGCCCACAGGAGCAGTGTGGCTGTGTAACCCACCACACGCCCACAGGAGCAGTGTGGCTGTGTAACCCACCACACACCCACAGGAGCAGTGTGGCTGTGTAACCCACCACACACCCACAGGAGCAGTGTGGCTGTGTAACCCATCACACGCCCACAGGAGCAGTGTGGCTGTGTAACCCACCACACGCCCACAGGAGCAGTGTGGCTGTGTAACCCACCACACGCCCACAGGAGCAGTGTGGCTGTGTAACCCACCACACGCCCACAGGAGCAGTGTGGCTGTGTAACCCACCACACACCAACAGGTCACTCAGGGTACATGTTGAAGGAAATACAAAATATTACCACGGGTATTTGACGTTGATGTCCGGGTCCCCGGCACTCAGTCCCTCGTCTGAATACCTGTCCCGCGCGGAGGGTGCTCGCTGGGGGGTTGGAGGTTGGGGGGGGGGGGACAACGGCCGAGAAGGTGAAACAAAAGAAGGTCGGCCGGGTTACTGGACAGGTTACCGAAACCGATGGAGGTGAAATGTCCTCCCCCGCCGCCCTTCGTCTCTCCCCCTTCCTTCACCCCCACCCGGAAGAAACCTCCAACTTGACCCTCGCCTCGACTGTGGACACACGTGTCTGTCAGCCTGTCTGTCTGTCTGTTGGGTGATGCGGTATAGGTCTATGCCATCTGCCAGCCTGTTTGTTGGGCGATGTTGTTTAGGCCTACTCGGCCTATCAGTCTGTCTGTTGGGTGATCCGGTACATGCCTAATCCGCATATAAGCCTATCTGTCTGTTGGGTGATATACACTCGGGCTGTCAACTGTCTCTTTGTTGGGTGATGTCGCGTGATGTAGTCACGGCCGCCTGTCACGAAATGCATGTCCATCTTTCGCGACGTGGGCCCGCTAGCCTGTCTCACGTCCTGGGGACCAATCCGTGTACCTGTCTCACGTTAGCGTCCTATGCGAGGCGACGCAACTGTCATCATTAACAGGTTCCCGGTGAAGACTGTGGCGTGTGTGCACGCTGTTGTTACGTCAGTAAGTATAAAGCAACATGCTGGCGACGCAAGCAACATGCTGGCGACGCAAGCAACATGCTGGCGACGCAAGCAACATGCTGGCGACGCAAGCACCACGCACTGGACCAAGAGTTGCTCGCAGCTCCTGGCAAGCCTCTTCAGTTCACCCTGCATCAACGTATCATTTCATGAGGAGATTCCTGATACTTGGGAGTCTAAATCTTATCAAGGCGGGTGTTGAGGTCAGCGGCAGCAACTTGACGTTCCGTGGGAGACGGCAGAGGCGGGAAGTAGCAGCTGCGTCAGGTAACAGTAACAGCAAGTGAGGCCGCCGCACGCGCCCACCATGTACCGCCTTAGCGGCCAATAGCCGAGCTGGCGTGGAAGTACCGTAACCCACTACTGTGACCAGGGGCGCCACCACCCCAGTGGGCCACAGCCGACGCAGGGGGGGTCAGGGCCCCTGTGGTAGACTGAAACTCCACGAACCGTTCCCTGACCCCAGGACACCCGAGATTACACTACAACTTCCTGATCTCACAAAGAACTTCTTAAACTATCTCAGGATGAAGGAAGACTACAGTGGAGAGAGAGAGAGAGAGAGAGAGAGAGAGAGAGAGAGAGAGAGAGAGAGAGAGAGAGAGAGAGAGAGAGAGAGAGAGAGAGAGAGAGAGAGAGAGAGAATATGGTTGGGGATGTGAGAGTGTGTGGTGTGCTTGTTCGTATGTGAGAGTCAGGTATGCTCAGGACCCCACGAGGGAGCGGTTAGTGACCCAAGATTACGGTCACTCACGTAACCCTTGACCTGAGTCAGCCATCCCGTCTCACCCCCCCTCCTCCTCCCTCTGTATCTTAACAAATTGGAAATGCTGTACACACACACACACTTATATTTTCAAGTGCATGTACATCATTTGAACCCTACATAAACCTTCAAGAGTAAGTTGACAGTAGAACCCACACCCCCCCTGATGTGTTAGTGGGCCAGAGAGGATTAAACAATTGAGATTGTCAACAACAAAATACCTATAGCCTTTGGAACACAATCTAGAATTGGTACTATACAAGTTATTCAAAGAATATTTTATATCTCCAATGGTGTGACATTGAAGTCTTTATTGTCAACGGAGACGATAGCTCGAGTGTTCCTTGGACACAATATTCTGGGTGTTCCCTAAACACAATAGCCTGAATGTTCACAGTAGCTAGCTGCCAGGGACAAATGACTCGTCGCATGCGACCTTCAAACTTGACGCGAGAGCTCAGTGTTCCTCTGAGGCAGGCAGCACCATAGGCGCTCGCCCTCCAAACTGTGGCCCTCCCAGAGAGGACCACAGTGGAGATCTGCCCTCCAAAGTGCCTAACTCAACCTCCTTCGTCTCTATGTTTACGTAATGGATACAAACCGCACCCCAACCCCGTCCCAATGAGTTAAAAACGAACCCAATGGTTACTTTCATTCTTTTGAGAATTACACGCTCTTTAGAGGGGTGGGGGGTGGGGGGGGGGTGTGGAGCGTCACACAATCATCTATTCACAATCCATGGCGTGTGTGGGAATTGCCGGTGGCCTTACTCCATTGACATTGACAGTCTCGCTGCGTTGTTTTCACTGATCACCCACTGACACACTGACAGCCATCAAAACTACGTCACAATCCACTCACACACTACAGTGCACCCACACACACTACCATCCACCCACTAACACACTACCATTCACCCACTAACACACCACAATCCACCCACACACACTACAATCAACCCACACACACACTACAATCCACCCACTAACACACCACAATCCACCCACTACAACCACAATCCACCCACTACAGTCCACCCACACTCACTACAGTCCACCCACACCCACTACAGTCCACCCACACCCACCACAGTCCACCCACACCCACCACTGTCCACCCACACCCACCACTGTCCACCCACACCCACTACAGTCCACCCACACCCACCACAGTCCACCACAGTCCACCCACACCCACTACAGTCCACCCACACCCACCACAGTCCACCCACACCCACTACAGTCCACCCACACCCACTACAGTCCACCCACACCCACTACAGTCCACCCACACCCACTACAGTCCACCCACACCCACTACAATCCACCCACTAACACACCACAATCCACCCACACACTCCACAATCCACCCACTAACACCACAATCCACCCACTACAACCACAGTCCACCCACACCCACTACAGTCCACCCACACCCACTACAGTCCACCCACACCCACTACAGTCCACCCACACCCACTACAGTCCACCCACACCCACCACAGTCCACCCACACCCACTACAGTCCACCCACTGACACACTGCCACTCATCAACACAATCTTGTTTTCCATATTTTTGTGAAGCTGGTTTTTGTGGGACATATTGACTGATGTGATTGTTTTATGGACTTGGTGAGGTGACGCCTGGCTCCTGGGAGACACTGTCTTGTGGTGAGGATGGTGAGGGTGGTGGTGAGGGTGGGAGTGGTGGTGAGGGTGGGAGTGGTGGTGATGGTGGTGAGGGTGGGAGTGGTGGTGATGGTGGTGAGGGTGGGAGTGGTGGTGATGGTGGTGAGGGTGGTGGTGAGGGTGGGAGTGGTGGTGATGGTGAGGGAGGGAGTGGTGAGGGGTTGTGAGGAAGGTGGTGGTGAGGATGGTGAGGGTTGTGAGGGAGGTGGTGTGGGGATTGTGAATGTTTTGATGGTGATGATGGTGAGTGTTGTAAGGGAGGTAATGCACACCATTCTGTGAGGAGGAAGACAGTGTTGTGTGGGGATGAGGAAGACAGTGTTGTGTGAGGAAGAGGAAGACAGTATTGTGTGAGGAGGAGGAAGACAGTGTTGTGTGGGGAGGAGGAGGAAGACAGTGTTGTGTGGGGAGGAGGAGGAAGACAGTGTTGTGTGTGGAGGAGGAGGAAGACAGTGTTGTGTGAGGAGGAGGAGGAAGACAGTGTTGTGTGGGGAGGAGGAGGAAGACAGTGTTGTGTGGGGAGGAGGAGGAAGACAGTGTTGTGTGGGGAGGAGGAGGAAGACAGTGTTGTGTGGAGGAGGAGGAAGACAGTGTTGTGTGAAGAGGAAGAAGACAGTGTTGTGTGAGGAGGAGGAAGACAGTGTTGTGTGGGGAGGAGGAAGACAGTGTTGTGTGAAGAGGAAGAAGACAGTGTTGTGTGAGGAGGAGGAAGACAGTGTTGTGTGGGGAGGAGGAAGACAGTGTTGTGTGAGGAGGAGGAAGACAGTGTTGTGTGGGGAGGAGGAAGACAGCGTTGTGTGGAGGAGAAGGAAGACAGTGTTGTGTGAGGAGGAGGAAGACAGTGTTGTGTGGGGAGGAAGAAGACAGTGTTGTGTGGAGGAGAAGGAAGACAGTGTTGTGTGATCTGATAAATTGGAGTGATGAGGAAGGCCAATCACACCCCTGAGTCGTGTCCGTCACGTGTTGATGCATGATGATGCCCGTGTAGACAGTATAATGAAGCACAATGACGCGACACCATAAGAGGGTTGAGGTAGTGCCACACTGTGCGAGGCGGTGTACTTACTTGTGTGTGGTGAACGAGTCTCCGAGGAGTAGCGTATCCATAAGGGGCGTCTGCGAGAATCCTTGTCACTAAAGCACTACACTGGCACTGCGAGGCACTGCGACCTCAACACAATAACACCGAGGAGGGAGAGAGGGTTGTCACTGTCGTCTGGCACTATTCAACTACTCATCGTACACAAACAATCCGTACATTGAGATTGGAGGGGGGGCTGCTGCTGCTGCTACAATCACCACTAGCAGTTATAGATGCGGCTGAGAAGCAGTTATGGTTGCTTGGACCAGCGGCGACGGAGAGGAATCCCGTACACCCGAGCGGAGGCTTCACGTGGCGGCGGGCCCCTGGCGAGCGTGTGGCGTGCAGCGCGTGTGCTCGATAAGGCGGTCTGGAGCCAACTAAAGAGCCCGCAAGACCCAGAACCTGCGCGGACCATCCCACCCACCTGCCAGCCCCTCCCTCCACCTGTCACCTCTCCCTCTCCCGTCCCTTCCCGCACCCCTCCTCGCACTCTCCCTCGTGTTCACCTCACTCTCTCACCTGTTACGTCGTCGAGGCGATTAGGAATGCTCGGTCGAGGGCGGCGACACGGCTTCCACTGAACACGTGAAGGGGATCCAGTGGAGAGGAGCACAGTGGAATGGATCAAGTGGAGTGGGTAGGTGACTTGCCCTGACTGTGTTGTGACTGGAGGCACGGGCGGGCGGTTTACCTTCGGCGCCGCCTGCCGCCTCTTCTTCTCTTACTGTCGATTTCTGCAGTCCGTTGTATTCTCGCCTTCTGCCGGCATCTGCTCTGCTGTCTCCGGTTGGTCTATATTGTGTCCGGTTAGTCGATGTTGTGTCCGGTTAGTCGATGTTGTGTCCTGTCGGTCTATGCAAGCTGTGTCCTGTTGGTCTATATTGTGTCCGGTTAGTCGATGTTGTGTCCGGTCGGTCTATGCAAGCTGTGTCCTGTTGGTCTATATTGTGCCCGGTTAGTCGATGTTGTGCCCGGTCGGTCTATGCAGGCTGTGTCCTGTTGGTCTATATTGTGTCCGGTTAGTCGATGTTGTGTTAGGTCGGTCTATGCAGGCTGTGTCCTGTTGGTCTATATTGTGTCCGGTTAGTCGATGTTGTGTCAGGTCGGTCTATGCAGGCTGTGTCCGGTTGGTCTATATTGTGTCCGGTT